>NW_027096076.1:0-228150 GCF_040115645.1 Euwallacea fornicatus | reverse complement strand
TGAACCCTCGTACCGGCCCATTTGCCTAATCGACGGACTCGGAAAGATTGCGGAAAAGGTGATCAAGACCAGACTTCTGGAAGAAGTGATGGCGCACGGAATGATAAGTGAGAGACAGTTTGGGTTTGTTAAAGGCAGGAGCACCATTGATGCCATGCTGGCCGTGACGAAGATCGTGGAGGACATCAAGCGGAAACATTGCACACAAGCGGGCTTTTGCGTTATGGTAACTATCGATGTGAAGAACGCGTTTAACACGGCGCCGTGGGACCTCATCGTCCGTGTGATGAAGAGGTCCCCGATAAGCAGGTATTTGACGGACGTCGTCCAGTCATACCTGCAAGACCGATTTCTCGAGTTGCCGAACGGGGAGGTCCGTGAGTTGTCGTGTGGTGTTCCTCAGGGATCCGTTCTTGGTCCCGTCCTGTGGAACCTGTTCTACGACGAGCTGCTGACGGTGGGTTATCCAGACGGCGTCACTCCGGTGGCGTACGCGGACGACTTGTCGTTGGTGGTCACGGCAAGGAACAGGGAAACTCTGGAGAGGAGAGTCAGGGGGGCCATGGAACTGGTCTCCGACACGTTCCGAGCCAAAGGTCTCAGCATGGCTACGGACAAGACAGAGATGGTGCTTCTGGTGGGAAGAAGATTGTTGAGGAGCTTGAGTCTCTGGGTGGATGGAGTCAGGTACGAAAGTCAGGAATGTGTGAAGTACCTGGGAGTGTGGTTCGGTAGGAACACTCGCTTCGGCGAGCACACCCGCCGAACTGCCGACAAGGTGGGCGGGATTCTACGGAAACTCGAGGGAATCCTGCCCAGAGTAAACGGATTGGCGTTTGAAAGGAGGCGAGTGCTTGTGACGGCGGCGGCGTCGGTCCTGCTGTACGCGGTCCCGGTGTGGCACACCGAGCTGACGTACCGAAAGTACAACGCCATCTTGGAACGAGCAAACAGATCGCTCGCAATCAGGGTGGCGTGTGCATACAGGACGGCTCCGGGCGCGGCGGTGTTGGTGTTGGCTAAAATACCGCCGGTGAGACTGCGAGTGGAAGAGAGAAGAAGGGTGTGGGAGCGAGGTAAGAATTTAATGAGTGAAGCGAGCGATTGGGTGATTAGCGAATGGGAGAAAGAGTGGGCCAAGTACGATGGCAGGATGAAAGTGTTCGTACCCAGCGTAAGGCGGTGGTTCGAATGTAAGTGGACAAGACCGGGTTACGCGCTGTCGCAGGTATTTACTGGGCACGGTGTGTTCGGTAAATACCTGCACAAAATCGGAGTAGAGAGAAATAACCACTGCTGGTTCTGTGGGGACGAAACAGAGTGCGTGGCGGACACCCCGGAGCACACGCTGTGGGAGTGTCCGCAGTGGGAGGGGTATCGTGTGGAGGCCAGGGGGAGGGGACTCAACCTGGACCGAAACATGATAGGGCGTGAATTGGTGGAGACAGAGGAGAAGTGGATGGCATTTGAAAGAATGGTGGGAAAGATCATGTGGGATAAGATTGTGAGAGGGAGAGAACGGACATCGGAAAGAGTGCGGGAACAGAGCAACCTCGGCGGCGAATAGTCCGCGAGCAGAGTGGACAGGGCCCTGAAGGAATGCCGAAAGGCGATACCGGGGCGAAGAGGGGAGGTGGTTTTAGTGGGTAGGCGGGCGACATAATGGTCGGTCGAATCCCACACTACCTGGCTGCACGTCGAAGCCAGGTGTCTTAAGAAGATTCCCACCTCCTCGCAATAAAAAAAAAAAAAAAAAAAAAAAACAACACTGAGCTTAAAAATCCTCAAATCCGTGAAATCGGCGTGTTTCGTCGGAAATTGGTCGATAAGCATGGTTTGGCGTTATTTCAACATTATTTTAGCATTTAAATTAATCTTCATCTAGAAAAATTACCACAATACAATACAATCATGCCCTGTTAGCCATCTCAAAGAGCTCGTCGAGATGATAAGTGTGATGCATTGTTGAAGGTATTTGTTACTAATTTACCGAAGTTATTAAGGTACAAGTTTAAAAAAATCACAAAGTATGTGAGTTTTAGCATTTAAGTAAATCCTTGTCAAGAAAACTTACCAAAACACAATCAAGCAGAGTGTGCTATCTTATAGAGCTCGTCAAGCTGATCCGTATGAGTCATTTTTGAAGGTATTTGTTTCTAATTTACCTAAATTATTAAGGTTCAAAGTTAAAAAAGTCACAAAGTATGTGAGTTTTAGCATTTAAATAAATCTTTATCTAGAAAACTTACCAAAACACAATCATGCCGATTGTGCCAACTTAAAGAGCTCGTCGAGAAAATCCGTTCAAGTCATTTTTGAAGGTATGTGGTGATCGTTTACCGAAGTTATTAAGGTTCAAAGTTAAAAAAGTCACAATGTATGTGAGTTTTAGCATTTAAATAACTCTTTATCTAGAAAACTTACCAAAACACAATCAAGCCGATTATGCCAAGTAGTTAGTTATTACCGATTTTGGTTCACTTCCCCCCACCACTTTACTTCCCCCCATCCACCATTCTAGCTTTTTGTATTTGTTTTAATATTTTAAACTATTTTTGACAAAACATGAATTGTTGTCCTTCACTATCTGCTATGATGACACACATGAGTGGAGAAAAGTCACTGAGAAATTTTAGTCAAGATGAACTTAAATCTCTACCCATAGATTATCTAATACAATATGCAAATTCTTTCGAATTGTTGGATATTTGGGGAAAACTACCCACGGAATATAAGACAAACTTTGCCCTTCAAGTGAAGTTGCCATGTTTTGTTCATTATAATCGACCAGAATGGAGAAAACATGTTGATGGACCCCCAGACTCTCAAGAAAAGTGTTATTTTTGTAATAAAGTATACACACATCATATTATTATTTAACTATGTGTAAAGTGACTTAATAAACACTACTGAATAATAAAGTGGATATTTATATTTTTAATCATATAACTAAGGTGTGTGTGTGTCATTCAACGATGAATATTAACATGGTGGTTTACCTGTTCATGATGAATATATTCTTATATAGGGGTTATTAAAATTTTCATTCGAATGTTTGATTCCGATTGTGATTAGGTAATAAAAAGACGGTATTAAATAATATCTAGTTTATTTCAATTTTATCCACCTTTCTCGCTCACTTATTATAAAATAAACTGTTTTATTAATTTTTTTGTTTTTCCTCTTATAGTTTGAATGATTGAGTTGTTGAGAACATATAATTCTGGATTGTATGTTGGGGTTTCTTCTATGTCCCAACTGTCATCAACTGGGGTGATGGAAGTTGGTTGACCATCCCGCTTCTCATCGTGTGATCGACTTGCCTCTACATCCTGGTTCACATCATTTGCTTGGTGCGAAAAAGGTTCTTGAAACATCTCTGATTTGTTGTCCATATCTGTTTCGCAAAAATAAAAGTAAAAAATTTTGTTTATAATTTTCTTTTGTTGATTTTTTCTTGAAGTGTTTCTTCTTCATTTATATTCGAATAAAGTTCGATTAACTTTCTTTTTCTTATTTGTTGAAGCTTTATTAGTGTTTCAAGATCCTTTATTTTATCTTTGGTTGCATCCATGGATTGATTGTTCGAGCAAAGTCAAACGTTTTTGATGTTCTTCCCAACGAGACGCTCTCGTGTCCTTCTATTTTTTTTCGTCCATTATAATTTCCTCTGGATTACTTTTTTCAAACACCCATTTTTGAGCTTCAGTGCTTTCATTACAACGTAAAGAATTATTTAAATTGCTTATGGCCTCTTCTATTTCATCCAGCATTAGTGGTGATTGTGCAAGGTTCTGAAGATTTTTTGAATCATTAGAAGGATTTATTGTACCTTTAGATAATATTTTGTGTAGCTGCTCTTCCTCCTCCTCCTTACCCTCCAACTCATTTTCCACTAGTATTGGTGAAATTGGAAGTTGTTTTGGTCCCTGAAGAAGTGTCACAATTGGTTGTGGGTTGGATTTTTTTCCAATCACCACTTGATGATGTATATTAGCTGGACCCTCTTCACATAGTGATTTTAAGAAATAAACGTTTGATTTGCTACATATGTTATAATAGAAGTATTAATTAAATTTTACACTTACTATGTTTTGTTGATGAAACTAAAATGATGACAGAGTGCTCGATCCGATCGTATTTATATCAACACTGACATTAAAAAAATCCCTTAGTGGACAAGATGTTGTTTTAATTATCTGCTTTGCAATTTAATAATAATGTAAAAATAAAAAAACTTGATCCCCTAGAATGAATAATATCTTATACCATCCCAAATTATGTGATTAACCATATTTGGGGTTTTTACTTACTTGTATGATAATCATATGGGAATTTTTTGATTTTAATTTTCTGTTTTTGCATTCAATAATAATGTAAAAATAAAAAAAAACTTTATCCCCTAGAATGAATAATATCTTATACCTACCCAAAGTAGTTGCTTTACCAATTTGTCTTAACAGTATTCAATCTTCTCTCTTTGAAAGAATAATTTTAGGCAAACTTTATTTTACAACTATCAGTGTTTTTAAGACTGATGTATAGTGTTAATCAATAATATGATGTAGGGTTAATATGTTATTACAAAAATAACACTTTTATTGATAGATTGAGATTCCATCAAAATGTCTTCCTCTATCTAATTGATTATAGTTAACAAAATATGGTAACATCATTTGACAACATAATACATTGCACGCATTACAGTAATTCAGTATCGATTAAGATGTGGTCAGCTTATGTTCAAGAAAAATCGGCCTTTAATTTGGTTTCAAAAATAGAAAACTTAGCCCAACATTATAGAGATTTGGAGTTTGATGCAGAACACGAAGCCATTTATGGAATGGAAAAATTATATACATATGAAGAATGTAAAGAAATCGGTGAAAACTATCGAAACGCAATACAAGCCTGTAATATGTTTTTGCATACATCTGATTTAAGAACCTTTTTAACAACGTTAGAAGATGTAGGATTAGAAGATTCTTTAGATGAAGTATTAAAGTTTATACCAAAAGAAACCAGTAAATGAAGGATAAAATGTATAAAAGATGTTAAAGAATTATCAAATAAATTGGTTTTATTCAAACATTTAAATAGTTTTCATATAAAAAATAGACATTAGATAATGCACAAATACATGTAGATTTAATATGATACAAACATCTAGCTTCTGCATTTTGAATTTTCAATCCTTCTTCGAGTTCTAAGACTGGCTTGAATGAGTACTTTCTAACATAATCAGGTTTTTCCTTCCCCTTTACATACACATGTTTTGCTTTTTCTGTTACACTTCTTATTATCTTGGAAAACTCTTGAATGGGAGTATATCCTTGATCCCATGGAAGCCGATGGTGATTGTTCATTAACCAAACCACTTGTTTATAGCACTCAGGTGATAGGAGAGATATTTTGTGTGGTGGTTTAAAAATATAGTGACATATTTTTTCTCCATCGTAGGCTGCTAGTTCTTTGGGAATAAATTTATTTTCCACTATAAACCCTTGCACATCAATCTCCAATACTTTTATACTTTTAATTCTTAAAACTTTTTAAACATTGTTTTTTTGTTGGTATAGTCTTTAATTTGTTGCTTTAATTTTTGTAAATTTTCTATGTAAATAGACAAATTCACTTTGAATTCTGAAAACATTTTGATATATGTTGCAGAATTATCCACCATTTTATAGCTGTTAGCTAGCATGCGCATTAAAGTTCTTTAACACTTTTTGTTATCTTTACGCCTTTGAATATTCAAAACTATCATCACATTTTTTAATTGTTCAAACTTTAGGAAAGTAGATCTCATGATAGACTATTCTCTAATCCAACATTTAAGATTTCATGAGTTTTCTAAAAAGGATTCAAGTCTATTTACCATTTCGACTTATAGTATTTTTATAAACAATCTTTCAATTAAACCCAATATTCTTTCTAATACTTAATATACATAGTTATTTGTGGTGGGAATTTAAAGCTGTTTTACAATTTTCGTAAGTGGATTGTAACTAAATATTTTATCATGAATAATGAGACAATAGGCCGTCGTTTTATCATACATTTTTTCTGCAGTTTCAAATTCCACTCTCATAGTGACTGGTCCAGTTTGAAGTAAATCTCTTTGATGGGTGCAATTGATATAAACAAGGGGTGCTTTATCTTTGAATTCTGATGGAGTGAAAATCGATTCTTGTGTGTTATTATAGTAAACCTGACGAAATTCGGAAAACATTTCATACAACGTTGCAAATTTATTATTTTTAAAATCCAGTTGCAAATCACCATACGGGTATCTTTCAGAATTTAAATAGACATTTACATTTCGTAGGTCACAGTGATCAAATTTGCTCATATCTTTTTTAAGATTGTCTCTTTTATCTTTTTGAAATGCAAAAATAACATGGCGAGGAGTTTCAATTTTGGTTGATGTCTTTACCGGCCAATTATGTCTGGAGGTTTCTAATAACTCCGGATATTCAACTAATTCCCAACTTCGAAAAGTTAGAAGGATGTCAATATTTTTGTCAATAATTTTTGTAAGTGCTAATTCCTGTGGAATTGCTACTGTCAAGTGTGGAACTCTCCAACAGAGTTTTGTTATTGTAAGTCTCGGTTTTTCTGTAGATTCTGCTGTTTGCACCAATGCATTGGAATCGTCGTTGGCTCTAACTAGAATTAATTCTTGATGTGAATTTAAAATTATTTTCTTGTAATCTTCAAAGAAACCAGAGTACATCTTGAGAGGAATACATAAAGAAACATTTCCATTAGAGTCTACCATAATGATTTTTTCTTTTTTTTCCGCTGGATACCATCCAGCATTTTGAAGCTTAACGCTTTCATTTAAATTATATGATAAATAACCTTTCATGGTTGATGTTATACCAATATCTCGCACTGAGTCAATTGTCACTCCATTTAAAACGTATCTCAACTCTTTGAATAAAATCGCAGCGGCATTATTTATCAAGTATGTATTTGTAAGTGGCGTACCATCCTCTTTAGTAACCTTTAATTCGAGGTAAAGTTCACTTTTGCATGGTAAAGGATATTTTCCGGTTTGTTGTAAAGATATTCTAATTTCATCATTCAACCCCAATTTAGTGGGATTGAATGGTTCACAAGAGAGCACTTCCCAACTCAAAATTGAATCATCAATAAGAACTTTTTCTTGAACGTTTGTATGTTCTATTTTTTAATGTAAATCCTAGGGAAATAAGAAACCGTTTATTCAAAGGTGTTAACCCTCTTGTGTATTTTTTTGTACTATCAGAGTTTTGTTGTTTACCGAGGATATTAAGCGTTCTGCCAAAATCTAGGTTTGGTGTTCTAATATACAAAATTACCATCCCGAGTCCAAGCGTTTAAGATGAAGTCTTAACGTCACGGATTCTTCTTGAAAATTAATCAAATTACCTTCTTGATCAACTAGTTTTACAGTTATTTTATCTATAATATTCACAATTACGGGAAAATAAATGACATTCTGGGGAGTTTCAATTATTTTAAAACCGGGTGGTACACTGGGAAAAAACTGATGTATTACATGAACTGGTGTACCATTTAAAAAAGACCCTTCAGCTATACTGCAATCGATATTTATAGCATTTACCTTAAAAATGTTTGCGGGGCGATCAGACACTGCCAAAGTATTAGCTGGTATAACCTTATACTCGAACCCCAAAACTTTTGCTATAGTTCCTTCTTCAAATTTAACATCTGCAGATGAAATAAGATGTGTTCTAAGAGGGTTGTTGTTTGCAGTTAACTCAAGTGTCGTATTTTCTTCAATTTCTTTTTTTAAATGTTTAAAAATATCTTCTATTTCATAGCAACCTGGTGGTATTGTAATATACTCTCCACCAATAATAAACAAATTAGATCCTTTCTCAACATTTGGAATTGAGTTGAATGTTTCAAAATTGACTAAACCGATTACGTATTCGAAATTGTCATCAAGATGTATAGGAGGATTAAATTTCGCAGTGAGTGTTGAAGACTTACCATTAAGAACAAAACTATAAGACATGTCTTGTCAATATTGAAATTAGAAGTAAATTTATTGAGTTTTATACACTTCATTATAAAGAAATTCTAGACAGAGCTGACCACAATTTACTTGCTTTTCGGTTTGATATCTCGTATAATTATACTTTATATCGTTCTTGATACCATCACTAATGAAATACTTCACTAACTCTATTGGCGGTTTTAAGTTTCCATAGCTATCGAAATATGTAATTCTTTTTCCTTTTTTAGCATAACAGGTCCAATGAGTTCCTTTGTTAGTTGAATCATCCAGGTTCACTGTACCATGCTCGTTCTCTTTAATTTTCTTTGGTAATTTATTTCTCATGAAAATACCTCGGAAATGTGGAATTTGCAATTTTTTTATATATTTTAATAACTGAAAATTTGTTAGTGATTTTCGAGGTATTTCACTTAGCAGCTTTTTGAATATGGTTTTAAATAGAGTCCACATCCTGATTTGTATGGTTTTAGATATAATCCGCTTCCTTTTTTACCAAGCGCTATAGCTTCCATTGTCTCATTGTGTCTTTTCGCTTCTTCTAATTTTTGAGATGCTGCTTTCGCATCATTTACCGCTTTTGCAATACCGGCAGCTCCACCCTCTAATGCACCTAATGCTGATAAACCAGCAAACAGGGGTATCAAAGGTAAAAATCCGCCAGATTTAGGAATAGGAATAATTCTTTTTTGGAGGTAAAATTTTTCCACCCTTTTTTGCAAGTGTTAGAGCATACTTGGCGCCAGATTTTAAGTTTTTAAACTTTTGTCCAATGAGTCCCTTTTTTACGATTAAAATTGTTTTGTTTAGAGTTTTCTTTTTACTACCTTCTTTTAAGCCTCGACCTGTTTTCCTTTTTTTTCGCAATCCCATTCCTAACTTTGTTTTCACATTCATAGCTCCACTAATACCTAAAGCTGCAATTTTTTCACCGATTCCCGAATCACCTGCCTTGAACCGTGCTAGTGCTTTTGATGCTAAGATTTTATCCGCTTCGTGTCTACTTTGTAAATCTTTCCTCTGGTTGTATGCTATGTCGTGCTCTTTACAAGCTTCATCTAAAAGATTTACACCCGTATCACCTCTGGATAATCTTTCCTTCAACTTGGTTCCTGGACCACAGAAGTTGTATCCTGGAATATGCAATTCAACAGGTAATTTGTTTATCAAAGCATTGATAATACCAGTTCCTCTTTTTTTGGGAGTTTTTGTATGAATGATGGGATCATTGTGAAAGTTAATCATTTTATATATAAGGTTATCCAACAACTGGTAGACATTCACTTTTTATGTACTTTAAGTACCTAAAAGATGCGTTTTGAAAAACAGCTACACACGATAAATATTAAAGCTTACGAATTGAGAAAAAATACTTTCAGAAAACATGGTGACTTATTTCAGGGAAGTAGTAAAAGGGGCTTAATTATTGGCCCATCAGGATGCGGAAAAACTAATGTTATAATTTCTTTAATTGAAGTTCGCAATGGGCTACGATTTAAAAATTTGTATATTTATTCCAAGTCATTGTATCAACCAAAGTATGAGTATTTGAGGACACTTATGGAACCTCTTAAACAAATCGGTTTCTATGAGTCAGATAGTGCTGAGAATATTGTTGATCCAAGAGAAATTGAACCTAATTCTTTGATTATTTTCGATGATATTGTTTGTTGTGATCAAAAAATTGTTAAGAATTATTTTTGCTTTGGAAGACATAAAAACATTGATTGTTTTTATTTGTGTCAGACATATTCGTCTATACCTAAACAATTAATAAGAGATAATGCGAACCTACTTATCATATTTCAACCAGATATCACAAATTTAAAACATATTTATCAAAACCATATCAATGTCGATATGACATTTAACCAGTTTCAGAAACTATGTTCGCTTTGTTGGAAAGAACCGTATGGATTTTTAGTGGTGGATAAAGATTCAAATTTAAAGTGTGGTAGATACCGAAAGGGATTTGATATATTTATTTACTTATAAAAGTTTTCAAAGTAATGTCACTTCACTATTATATCCTACAACATGGATGATGCACGTTTAAAGAGAGAGCTTGTTAAATCGAGGAAAGCAGTGAGAGAAAAATATCAGAGTCTAAAAAATGCAGAATTTGAGACGCAAGCTAGACTAGAGCAAACCTACAAACCACTAACACAACCTTTAAAACAATTAATTTCAGCTGTTCATGGTAAGAGTAAACCACCGGATATCATAACCGAAGGAAAAAAGGAAGAAGAAAGATCTTTTAATATCGAAAATGCAGCATCTGCAACTTCAACTCCAAGAAAAGAACAAAAAATGAGAACTGGGAAAACCCCACTTTTACTTTTAAAGATACCCTCCTTCTTTGATGAAAGCTTAACGTCAAAAAGTCAATTTCCTTCTTTTTTACGTTCAGTGGAGATTGGTGAAAGTACACCATTTCAAGAAGAATCTAGCGATGAAGCATTGAATTTATCGGATATTTTAGAACGATCAAAGCTAGCAATACAACCAATAGTTAGTGCTCCTGCTTATAACGAGTGGTTAGAAACCTTCCATGAACTACCAAGAAATTATATTGATAATAATATAAAGGATACAAAACACAGTTTCGATCATCAATTTGGTATAATTCATGATATTGAATCAGATAAGTTCTTTTTAGGCTTAACCCGAGAACCTCTCGAAATTATTGGTAAAGATGTAAAAGTTGCAGGATTAACATATCCTGGTACAGTTGGATTATATGAACTATTATTTAAAGTAAATCCACTTGGCTATAAAAAAGAGGATTTGGATAAATACATGGATATATTGAAAAGGACTAACGCTTATAGAAGGAATCATGATCCCAATGAACAAGTTCAAGGTGCTAAATCATCTAAATATATTACAAAATAGCGCCATATTTGCAAGAAAAAGGTATAACGAAAACTAGAAATATACACTCAACAAGTTTTCGTAAACCTTCCCCTCCACGCAGTAGACTTAGAATGAAAAAGGGTGGAGGATTAATTTTAAAAAATCACCAATCACAAACGGATTATGTATATTGGGATGATTTGAATGAACTCGTTGACAGGCTTCGTTTACTTACGGCTTCTCCGTCAGCAGGTCATAATAATGAAATAATTTCTATTATAGAAGAACTTAGGGAAGCAGATGTTATTGTATAAAACCACAACCTTTTTCATTTGTATTATATTTTCAAGATGACTGTTGATAAGTTTGGTCGACACATTTCAAATAAAACAATTGCTGATTATTTGGAAAAATATTTTGTTAAAAGTGACAAATCGAAGAACATTGGAGAAAAAATGACTAATGAACTACTGTTGATAAAAAATATGATACCCAATGAAGTTCACAAAGCTGCAGCTTTACTGAAAAAAGAGATAAATGATACTATAAAAAATATGGATGATAGGAATAACGTTTCAAGTCAAGAGCTAAGAGAAAAACTAACCTTATTCACACAAACACTTGCAGAAGTAAAAGATAAGGTGAAGCAAATAGATGACTTTCTGGACAAAGTCTATAAGTCATTAAATTATAACACTAATTCGATAATACAAAGAGTTTTGCAGATTGAGGCAAATGTTTTAAAACAAACAACTACTAAAAGGAAGCGATAGTGTAGTTTAATTATGTCACTTACTCCAAAGGAAACTGTGGCTCGCAAGCTACATAAACCTACAAGGAAAAATTATAAAAGACGTAGGGTAATCATTAAAGGGTTGCATGACTTATGGCAAGCGGATCTCGTAGAAATGCAACCGTATGCCAAATTAAATAAGGGGTTTCGTTATATCCTGGTAGTTATAAACACCTTTTCAAAATATGTTTGGGTAATGCCATTAAAAAGTAAAAAAAGTAAAGATGTTACTTTAGTTTTTGAAGCAATTTTAAGAAGATCTAATCCATCGAAAAATTTGCATACAGATCTTGGTACCAAATTCTACAACTGGGATTTTAGTAAACTTGTGAAAAAATATGAAATTAATCATTACAGTATATTTTCTAATTTGAAAGCAAGCATCGTTGAAAGAGTAAATCGCACGTTGAAGAACATTATGTGGCAACAATTCTCAATTCAAGGAAATTATAAATGGATTCATATTTTAGAAAAAATTGTACAAAAATACAATAACACAGTTCATCGAACTACTGGTTACAAACCTAACAGTGTCGATAATAAGAATGTTGAGGAAATTTTATCAAACTCTTACACCCATCTAAAAACGGTGGATCCCAAAAAGTCAAAATTGAAAGTGAATGATTTTGTGAGGATTTCCAAACACAGAGAAGCTTTCGATAAAGGTTACACACCGAATTGGTTGAGCGAAATATTCCAAATACAAAAGGTTCAGTTGACCAATCCCACAACATACTTATTGAAAGATTACAATAATGAAGATGTTTAAGGAGGATTCTATAAAGAAGAATTGCAGAAAGTTAAATATCCTGACGTTTACTTGGTCGAAAAAAATTTAAAACAAAAAGGGGATAAAGTTTATGTTAAATGGATTGGTTTCAGTAAATCAAACAATTCCTGGATTTTGAAAAAAGATATTCTGTAATAAATTTACTTTTCATTTACTAAAATTTTCTTTTAATTAATCTCCAATAGTTGTAACATTAAATCTTTCATTATAAATTTTCATCCTGTGTGGATTTGAACATATTTGAGCAATTATTTCTTCACATAACCGAATTCTTCTTTGAAAGTGGAGTCTATTAATATGCAAAGTTAGATGGTCATTTTTTCTAGCCTCTCTATAAGCAAAACTCCATGCAACCAGTTTGAAGACTTCGTTCTTGTCATTAAAAGATACTTTTTTTTCCATAGTATTATCAAGTGTGTTATAGTTTTTCTTATTTATTAATAATCAAATATGTATAAACAGTATTTCTATATCATCAAAATACATGTTTTCTAATAAATGGATTTATTTGAAATTCCTCACTACAAAATCAAAAGTTTTACACCAATAATTTTATTTTTCAAGACAACTTTTTACAAATTCATTGCAAGCAATTATTTCAACATCCTCTACAATACAGTTTTTGTGAAATTCTAATAATTCTAACACACAATACACATTTTAACTGTTTTTCAATGGAGAAATAATAGTATACATATTTTTAATCAAGTCATCGTTTTTTTGTGATACTCCTCCTAAAATAGTGTTATAGTACAATGGAAATTCTTGCGATTTCAACGTATCAAACCGATATTTTACTAAATTCACTAAACTTGTTAGTACACTTATAGTATCACCTCCGAAAAAAATTTCATTGCCACCATCTTGGACAATCTTAATTATTCTTGAATCACCAATAAACGTAAAATGTATTTCGTATCCATCCCCCTGCATAGGCAACCATCCTTGGTTGGTAGAATGCACGAAGCTCATCATAATTCCTTGATTGTTCAAAAAGGAAATCCATTGTTCTTAATTGAAAATAGTGTATTGATTATTCTTTGCACCTCCTAGTTTAATAACTGGGTTGTATTCTCTCTCCAAAGACAAACCAACACTAATCTATTTAGATTTTGATTTGTTTATGCAGTAAATTGTTTCATTTATAACAAGACCGGCGCGGGTTACTTTAAATTCTTCCGTTTTCTTGGAGAATTGATTTTTATGAAATTTATACATTTTAATGCTAGATTCAAACTAACGTTTAATTATGACTATTTGTTGACTTAACGTGATTGCTTAAATAATCAAGAAATTGTTATTGGGATTATTAGTGGTGGTGGTTGTGGTGGGGGAGGGAGGGGTAAAATTGTGTGGGTTATTAGTAGTGGGAGGATAGTGGATGCAAAATTTAAATCGATTTTTTAAGTAACAATAAAGTATTGTTAAAATGGTAGGAAAAATTAAAAGTAGTAAAATATTAAATGCTATATAGGATGATGTATGTGAACAGGTATTTTCAAATTCGTCGCTTTTTATGCTATTATTGTGTTTATTAAAATAAGAGTTAGAACATTGAGTAATTACATTCCAAGTTGATACTACTTGAGATCCATTATGATATACAAACAAGATTTTGAAAAATGTAGGATTGGAGGAATTTAAATTGTATGAAAATACATCAACATTATTTATTCTAGAAAAATTCATAGCTTTATAACAGTGTGGATATGTTTCAATTTTGCTATCATTTAAACAGATATATTGATACTGGGAATTTGTGGGGTTGAATACGTATAATGTACTCCCCAATACAGAGTATAATACTATATTTTTGATCACTTTCATACCGTAAGAAGATTGAAACTAAAATGGTGGTGAATAAAACATGTTTAAAATAAATATATTTTTATTCATTTTTTACGCTAATTACATTTTTTTATTTATATTTACTATCCACTAAATCTCGTAAAGTTTTAATAAGATTGTTTACTGATTTATCTTCATTATTGGTTTTAGTTTCTAAAATGTCTATATCCATATGACCCCACGCTAAAGTTCTGAAACTATCTCGAATTATATACCTTTTGTCATCTTCAGGTGACAACGCAACCTTATTTTTCAACTGTGTATACATTTCATGCAAAATTGATCGAAATAAATTCATTTTTCTATATTTAATTTCGAATTTTTTAATAACATCTTTATAATCTGTTAAAGTAAGCGAATTTTTAATGACATATTTTTTAACACCTTTTGCTTTTTTTTCAGTCAAATCTTCTAAATTAATACAGTAAGCCTTTGCTCCTCATCTATAAAAACTTTCGATTGCTCTTCCTGCGAACTCATCTTTCATACGACCCAAAACCGATTTGTTTTTAGTGATGTTATGTGGGTTTATTTCACTATAATTTGAAGTATCAAATTTTTCAAAATTTTTTTGCCTATCTTCATAAAAATTGTCTGTTGTGATATGAACCACTAAACTATCGGTATCAGTGTATAATAAAATTGCATTGTTACCAAATTTCCGTTTTACGTATTCGTAATAAAAATTATAAATTACAGTTTTTGATAATTCTAGCACACTAAACCCCACATACACCGGTTTGTTGTATAGTACTTTTAACCGTTCTAGTTGCAAAGCAACAAGATTTTCGTTAAAGACTAAAGAATTCTTGAAATTCGGTTTTGCAATTAAAAATTCAGCACACTGCTTATGTCCAATGTTTTTCCAATGTGTTACTAATCTTATATCAACACGTTTATCAACATTTTCCAAGGATTTACCATAGATAGCATTATTAAACAATTTATAACAATCTTTTTCCAATTTACATTTCAATTTGTTTCTCATTTCAGTATTTAAAGCAATGTATGGTTTTAGAAAAGCTTTTTGTTTAAATTTAAGACCTCTATGAATTTTAATTAACTGTAACCCATTCTCAAGAGCCTGTTTAAGATTTCGATAATGAATGATATATTTTTCTTTATGATTTAAAGTGCAAATTAACTTTTTTTGCTTAGAATTAGGTGCACAAATATTTTCAGCTAAAAAGGATAACTCAGTATGTTCTTCATGCAAATTTTTAGGATATTTAATACCTATTTCAAAAACATAACCATATTCGTCATTATCTTTAAATGATTCAATTTTAAGAGAATCTATTTCTTCAATAGTCATCCAAGAAAAATTATCAATAGGAAGTGGTTGACTCATACTATGTCCATATAAGTTGGTTGCATCTAAATACATTATATATGATGATGGTTTTGTTGAATCAAAATTTTGAAGAAATTTGTTAGTAGCTTCTATCTTTCGAACACTGCAGTGACATATACCCCCCTTATGTAATTTTTAAAAAAATACAACATATCAATATCTGTTAATAATTCTAATTTTACTTTAGTGTATTTTAACATAGCATCCCAACTTAAACCTGGTGATGTATAATAATGAGCAGGATCTAATTTAAATATATTAAATGAAATATTTCGAAAAGCTTCAAAAAAGTCAGTAAGAATGAGGACATCAGATAATAAATACGTTTTAGTATAGTCTAATAAATTTTTACATTGAAATAAATTCCAAATATTTCTAGCTCTGTTATAGTCTGCGGGACTTATAGGTTTATCATTAAGTGTATCATAAATATCATCAATAGCAGGTAGTTGAATTTCATATAATTTTTCCATTGAATTAATATAATTATATGGGAATACACCTTTTCTTCTAATTTCATTAAATTGATTTGGATCTTTGAAATTTTTTTAAATTTCAATACTTTGCTCTGTTTCTAAACTTTCACCTAAAGATTCTAGCGATGAAGCAACAAATCGAAAAGAATCTAGAAATCTAAGTTTAATGAAAATATTTTTAATTCTATTGTCCATTGTAGCTACTTTATCTACTAAAATTGATTTAGAAAACGCAATATATATTTTCTTTTGTTTGTGGAACAATATCTATTATGTCTCCTTCACAACAAAGCTGTTTAATAAATAGATGGGAATCATAATTTAGATTGTGAAAAAAAACTGGAATAAAGTTTGATATTTTGCAATGTAAATTACATAGATTTTGAGCCTTTCCACGATAGTATCCGGTAATATGGTCATGATCTTTAACCACAACATCTTCGGGTTTAAATTTTTCATCACAAATACTGCAAATAACAGAATTTTCAAAATCCTTTTTTTGTTCGTCTGTTAATGGAAGCATTTTAACATCATGCTTCAGATGAGTATTGTAAATTTTGTGAATGTGTTCTTCAATTCGTTTGCAAAGTACCTCAGCTGCATCCTCACCGAAATAATAATCTAATAGTGACAATGAATTATCGAATGAGCATTTAATGAAATAAGCAAAGGCGTACGGTCGTGTTTAAAAGTATTTTTAGTATAAGACTCATCACAACTTTTGGGTACTTCAAACTCTAAAGGTTTTAAAAAACATTCAAAGTCTGCATATATTACAAAAGGAACTTTTATCTAGCGTTGAAAATTTTCAAATTGAAGAACATTTTCAGGAATATTTTGACCATATTTATTTATTTTAATTTTCGTTGTAGGAAGTTTTGTTGTCACATAATTACAATCATTTTTTTGGTGTATATCTAATTGGTGTTCTGTATTAAAATATATTAAACAACCATCACAAAAATATTTTTTATGTCCTACTTTATTAATTTGAAAAGATACTAACCTAGACATATCCTTTATCCAACAATAATGATAATTCTTACCTTGATTCAATAATAACAAATTTACATGTGTGGGAAATTTTTGAGAGGAATAATGAAGCGGTCCAACTATCTCGTGTTTGCGTCCACAATCAACACTCTCTAAACCATAAACATTCACAGAAATATTATTTTGCAATTCAAATAATTTGATGTCTTTTAACTTTACTGGAAACGATATTCTGGCAAAGTTAAGAATATTAAAAAAATTTGGATATGAAGTTGTTCTGTCAGCGTTCGCTTTGACAGGAAACAATGCGCTTATAATACTCCATCCAAAACAGTGTTGATCCTTATTCTTCACATAATTTTTTTTTTTTTTTTTTTTTTTTTATAAGGTTCGTTTGCAGTATTTGCATTTGCATGCCCACTTCTAACAGAACCCACTACAATTAAAACTAGTTTACATAACTAACGATCAATTTTGTTCTATCCTATTTTACTAGAGCTACATTGCTACTACTAAGTTATTCCCCTCGGGATCACTTTACAAGTTCAAAAGGTTTCGTTCTTTTGAGTCTTCTAGTACGATATTTCGCACTAAGAAGACCTGAGGCTTCTTTATTGACGTGGTTTTGAAGTCTGTTTTGATGCGAATCGGCAAACCTACCAATTACTACCGAAATCATCTCAACCCCTAAATCGCGATGAAGATCACATATACGCACATACCACGGTGCATTCACGATAGACTTCAGTACTTTGTTTTGGAATCTTTGGATTATTTGGATGTTAGAAACGCTAGCACAGCCCCACAGTTGTATTCCATAGGTCCATACTGGTCTTAGAATTTGCTTGTATACCATAAGTTTGTTATATGTTGATAGCTTGGAGTTACGGCCAAGTAACCAATACATTTTTCTGAATTTAATATTGAGTTCATTCCGTTTTTTCTTGATATGTTCCTTCCACCTGAGCTTAGTGTCCAGTGTCATACCAAGATATTTTGCGGTATTGCAATATGGAAGTTTCACGCCATTAATAAAGATTGGCTGGGGAATTATCTTTTTGTTTGTGAAATTTATTTGTACTGACTTGGTTTCATTAAGTTTGATGCGCCATTTTTGGGTCCATGCGGCAACTTTGTTGACTGCGGATTGTAATTTTTTAGTTGAGACTTTTACCGTCTCTGCTACTGCCAGGATCGCTGTGTCGTCAGCAAAGGTGGCTGTTGTGCTATACAGCGTTGTTGGAATATCACTGACAAAGAGAAGATATAGGACCGGTCCCAGCACACTCCCTTGGGGTACACCAGCTTTAGTCCCTTTTAGTTCTGAGTACGCATCCTCATATTTTATTCGGAAGTGTCGATCAGCTAGGTATGATTCTATGAGTTGATAGTATTGGCTGGGAACTTGTGTCTTTAGTTTGTACAATAAACCTTCGTGCCACACTTTATCGAATGCTTGTGCTACATCAATGAAGACGGCTGTGCACACGCTTTGGTTTTCCAACGTCTCTTCGATTACATCTGTGATACGATGTACTTGATCAATTGTTGAATGGTCGTTTCTAAATCCAAACTGATGTGTAGGGAGTAGTTTTTTTTGTTCAATGAATGGCTTAAGCCGCTTTAATATTATTTTCTCGAACAATTTAGACATAGTTGGTAATAGCGATATGGGTCTGTAGGATTCAACTTTGTTTGGGTCTTTTCCAAGTTTTGGCAACATGATCACCTCAGCCGTTTTCCATACACTTGGGACATATTTCATCCGTATGCAGGCGTTAAACAAATTAGTTAGTTTAACCAAAGACTTTCGTTGAAGGTGCTTTAAAATCTCGCCCGTTATAAGATCGTAACCTGGTGCTTTTTTCGCATTTAGATTGTATTTTATCTTTTCAAATAGTTCTTTGGGTGTTACTAACGGTATTTCTTCCGAGCAGTTGCTGTTTATAGCTTGTGGTAATATATTGTCTCCTGCATTTGGCTGGAATGTAGCTTCAAGATGTGTTGCAAACATATTGGCTTTTTCCACATTGCTTTGAGCCCATTTGCCATCTGGAGTTCGGATTGGAGGCACATGGGGTATGGGACGTTTAAGATATTTTGTTGCGTTCCACAACGAGTGATTTGGGTCATTATCCAGGGTCAGGTTTGAAAGAAATTCGTTTGTTAACTCTTGTTTAATGCGTTTAGTTTCTTTAGTTAGTTGTTGAGTAGCTCTATTTAGTAGTTTTTTGTCTATGGGGCTCCTTGTCTGATGCCATCTTCTTCTAAGTTTTCGCTTTTCAGTAATCAGTTCGCAAATTTCCTTTGGATAGTTAAGACCATTTGTTCTTCTTTTGATAGCAGGAGTACTTTTCCCGGCGGTTTCTTGGATCGCTACAGTGAAATTAACAATATCTTCTTCCAATTGTACCCACGTTTTAGGCTGTTTGGTTATGTTTATCTGGCTTTCCAATAGTTTGTTGAAGTAATTCCAGTCCGTTTTTTTGTTGGTTAGTCTTTGCTGGTATTCCCTGGTGATAATGTGGTCACTAAGTGTTAGGTATATCGGAGAGTGATCCGATGACATGTCAAGGCCACTCTCAATCTTAATAACGTTCAGTGACACACTTTTAATAATCAAGAAGTCAATTAAATCCGGTATTTTATTGGGGTCAGTTGGCCAGTAGGTTGGTTGTCCAGTGGATATAAAATGGCAGCCATAACCAGCAGCTGCTGTATATAGTTCTCGTCCTTTGGGAGTGATGAGCCTTGAACCCCATTGGGTATGTTTAGCGTTAAAGTCACCACCCATAATGAATTGTGTTTTTAGTTTTTTGAAAAGTGTCATGTATTGCTCTGCGGTGATGCTGTATTTCGGTGGAGAATAGACAGCGAATACCTTTAGGTTTTGTTTGGTTGTCTCGATCGTAATAACAGTTGCTTGAATTTCCATTGTTTTGTGTTGTTGTTCTTCATAATGTTTGATGTTATTTTTGATAATAATAGCACTACCTCCTCGTGCTGTGTTGGCGGGATGTACTGTTTGATAGACTGAGTAATTTTTGAGTCTTATAAAGGATTCTGTGGTAAAATGAGTCTCGGATGTGAGGCATATATCTATGTTCTCTGAATGTAATACTACCTGGAGTTCTTGTAGATGCTTCGCAAGTCCATTAGCATTCTATTCCATTATACGTAGGGAGGCCATTAATCGTTATTTTATTTTAAGGGTGCTCTCGATTTTGTTGAGACGCAGATCTTGGTTTTTTAATAGTTCCAGTATTTGGTCTAATCTATCTTTATTGGTTTTCGGTTCTTGGGTTCCTGAGGATTTCCTTTTCATCAACACTTGGCTATATGATTCATAGCTTTCCTTGTTTTCCTTCCTTCCAGACACCTTCTGGTTATATGTTTTTGCCATTATAGCTTTTTTTGCTACTGATTGGGTTTTGTTTTTATTTCCTCTTAGTTTTTGAAGTTCTTTAATAACTTCACATCCTTTGTAACTCGCAGGGTGATTTTTACCGCAGTGACAGCATTTCGGTGCAATATTTTCCGGTTTTTTGCATTCAGACGTGAGGTGAGAGCCAGCGCACTTAACACATCTAGGGGTTTTGTTGCAATAGTTCTTTGTGTGTCCAAACGATTGGCATGTTTTACATTGTGGTATTAGTTTATTGGTTTTTAGTGGTTCTACAGTAACATTAGTGTTACAGACTGTTTTAATGTCATATATTTTCTTTACATTTTCATTGTTTGAGAAGGCTACAATGAACATGTCAAGAGGTTCTTTAGTTTTCCATTTCAGTTTTAGCGTCACATTCTTGGCTACAAATCCCTGTTCGTTTAGGTTATTTATAATATTTTTAGGTTGGAATGAGTGGTGCAGGTTCTTTATCATTACTTTAATATCCTTATTTTGTTTGTTTTCGTAGGAGTACCATGCAAGGCCCCGAGTTTTGAGCTCATTCGTTAAAACCCTATAGCAATCCTCGTTCAAAACGTTTATTTTAACTGTATCCCTGTTTAGTAGTTTTGTTTGAAAGTTCTCGCTACCGATAATTTGGCCAGTACTTGCACATAGCTCTTCCTGGTTTTTAATTCCTGATAGTATAATTGGTGGGGGTTTATGAATTCGTTTTTGTTGCTGCCGCTCTGGTTGCTTATTTAAATTTGTTAGTTTTATTATTGGGGTTGAATCAGTTTTAGTTCTTTTTCTTTTTTTGACTTTCGTTCTGATCCACTCTGTCTCCCTGGCAAGTTCTTCCTCATCTGTTTGGTATTCAATGGGAGCAATATCCTCTTGAGAGCTGAAAGATAATTTTTGTTTCTTGTTCTTCTCTTCCAATCTTGCTTTCAGATGGTGTATCTCCAATTGTAATTGGGTAATTGCTTGTTGTAGTTGTTTATTATTCTGCACTTGCTCCTGCCAAGCGTCATAATAGTTTGAAACACTACTACCTTCATTTAATTCATTTTGTCCTAACGGGGATATCCTAATTTTGGGTGCTTTTTTAAATGGTTCCTGGTTAGCCATCTTTATGGCAATTGGTTGAGTTTATTTTATTTTAAATATTTTAAGTATTTTATATTTTAAATTTTATATACGATTGCTTACGGTCTTAACCGCAATACCACCTCGTATTGGGAGTGGTATTTCATCTATGTTTATATTTATCACTAACTGTAAACACCACTATCGCTGCTGCGTGAACACGTCTACTCGCATCGACGGAGTGTCGACTACTCTCCTTCACATTAATGATGGCGTGTTTGATAACGATCTATTTCGGTAAAGGAATATATGAGGAAGCTCGAATTGGATTATATTTGATAATGTTGACTTCTAAATACATTATTTTCTACAAGGCCCATTCTGATCCATTTTCAGCAAACACTGACACTTTTTCCTTGATTTCACTCAAAAAGTCACCAAAGATTATTTCCATATCCGATGATAAAGAAACATTCTTATTCTTTGTATTAAAAGATTTAAGTTCTAGAATCTCCTTTGAGTGTAAAAGGTATTGTTCAAACAATTCAACATTCACCTTTACCAATTTATGTTTCTTAAGTTGTTGTAAAATCAATTCTATAAAAGATTTCTTCACATCACCAAAAAAATCTCCAATATCTACATGTTTCTTTTCCGAAAGCAGCATAAAAGAAATAATACGATTAAATGCTGAAGTTATGACTTTCACAGTTCTGTTATCGTTTTTGTCACACACTATATTTTTATGAAGATTTGAACGTAAATAATCACTAAGTGTTTTCTTCTTGTACCGGTTATTACACTCTTTGCAATGGGATAGTAGCAGGTTTGGTATTTTGGCTTTCTTGATAGCACTACTAGAAAAATCTGCTTTTCTTTTCTCTGCTTTATTCACTACAATAGAACAAGACGATTGAAAACGACATGATTGCTTCATGTCTCGTTCCAAGTTACACTTTTGTGTAAAACTTTTATTACATCCATTGTACAGATGCATTATATTAATTTTTTGACGGAAAATATTGAAATGTTACTAAAACTTTACTTATATTTATTGAAAATCCCCTTAAAAGATAAAAATATATACAAAAAGCTAGAATGGTGGTTGGGGGGAAGTAAAGTGGTGGGGGGAAGTGAGCCAAAATCGGTAATAACTAACTACTGGCTTCATTGTAAATTGGAGAGTTTTCTAGAAAACGAGTAAATTATGTGCTCAAACATATCTCTTTCGTGACTTTCCAAGTTTTGAACCTCCGTAACTTCGGCAAATGAGCTCCATATACCTTCAAAATTTGAACACAGAATCACCTCGACGAGCTGTTTAACATGACTGATAAGGCTTTATTGTATCTTGGTGAGTTTTCTAGAAAACGAGTAAGTTATGTGCTCAAACATACATCTTTCGTGACTTTTCAAGCTTTGAATCTCAGGAACTTCGGCAAATTGGCTCCAAATACCTTCAAAATTTGACCAAAGCATCACCTCGATGAGCTCTTTAACATGACTTATAAGGCTTCATTGTAAATTTGAGAGTTTTCTAGAAAACGAGTAATTTATTTGCTCATACACACATCTTTCGTGACTTTTCAAGCTTTGAACCTCCTTAACTTCGGCAGATGGGCTCCAAACACCTTCAAAATTTGACCTCAGAATCACCTCGACGAGCTCTTTAACATGACTTATAAGGCTTCATTTTAAATTGGTGAGTTTTCTAGAAAACGAGTAATTTATGTGCTCAAACACATACCTTTCGTGACTTTTCAAGCTTTGAATCTCAGGAACTTCGGCAAATTGGCTCCAAATACCTTCAAAATTTGACCAAAGAATCACTTCGATGAGCTCTTTAACATGACTTATAAGGCTTCATTGTAAACTGGTGAGTTTTCTAGAAAACGAGTAATTTATGTGCTCAACCACACATCTTTCGTGACTTTTCAAGCTTTGAACCTCCTTAATTACGGCAAATGGGCTCCAAATACCTTCAAAATTTGACATCAGAATCACCTCGACGAGCTCTTTAACATGACCCATAAGGCTTCTTTGTATCTTGGTGAGTTGTCTAGAAAACGAGTAATTTATGTGCTCAAACACACATCTTACCTGACTTTTCAAGCTTTGAATCTCAGGATCTTCGGCAAATGTCCTTCAAATACCTTCAAAATTTGACCAGAGAATCACCACGACGTGCTCTTTAACATGACTTATAAGGCTTCATTGTAAATTGGCGAGTTTTCTAGAAAACTAGTAATTTATGTGCTGAAACACACATCTTTCGTGACTTTGCAAGCTTTGAATCTCAGGAACTTCGGCAAATGTGCTTCAAATACCTTCAAAATTTGACCACAGAATCACCTTGACGTGCTCTTTAACATGACTTATAAGGCTTCATTGTAAATTGGTGAGTTTTCTAGTAAACGAGTAATTTATGTGCTCAAACACACATCTTTCGTGAGTTTTCAATCTTTGAACCTCCGTAACTTCGGCAAATGTGCTTCAAATTGCTTAAAAAATTGATCATAGAATCATCTCGTTTAGCTATTCATAATGACTCATAAATCTTCATTATATCTAAGTGAGTTTTCTAGAAAACGAGTAATTTATGTGCTCAAACACACATCTTTCGTGATTTTTCAAGCTTTGAACCTCCGTAACTTCGGCAAATGTGCTTCAAATTGCTTAAAAAATTGATCATAGAATCATCTCGTTGAGCTCTTCATCATGACTCATAAGGCTTCATTATATCTAAGTGAGTTTTCTAGAAAACGAGTAATTTATGTGCTCAAACACACATCTTTCGTGATTTTTCAAGCTTTGAACCTCCGTAACTTTGGCAAATGTGCTTCAAATTGCTTAAAAAATTGATCATAGAATCATCTCGTTTAGCTGTTCATCATGACTCATAAGGCTTCATTATATCTAAGTGAGTTTTCTAGAAAACGAGTAATATATGTGCTCAAACACACATCTTTCGTGACTTTTCAAGCTTTGAACGTCCGTAACTTCGGCAAATGTGCTTCAAATTGCTTAAAAAATTGATCATAGAATCATCTCGTTTAGCTCTTCATCATGACTTATAAGGCTTCATTATATCTCGATGAGTTTTCTAGAAAACGGGTAATTTATGTGCTCAAACACACATCTTTAGTGACTTTTCAAGATTTGAACCTCCGTAACTTCGGCAAATGAGCTGCAACTACCTTCAAAATTTGACTACAGAATTACCTCGACGAGCTCGTTAACGTGACAAATAAGGCTTCATTATGTCTTGGTGAGTTTTCTAGAAAACGAGTAATTTATGTTCACAAACACACATCGTTCGTGACTTTTCAAGATTTGAACCTCGGTAACTTCGGCAAATGTGCTTCAAATTGCTTAAAAAATTGATCATAGAATCATCTCGTTGAGCTCTGCATCATGACTCATAAGGCTTCATTGTATCTTGGTGAGTTTTCTAGAAAACGAGTAATTTATGTGCACAAACATACATCTTTCGTGACTTTTCAAGTTTTGAACCTCCGTAACTTCAGCAAATGAGCTCCAAATACCTTCAAAATTTTACCATAGAATCACCTCGACGAGCTCTTTAACATGACAAATAAGGCTTCATTGTATCTCGGTGAGTTTTCTAGAAAACGAGTAATTTATGTGCTCAAACACACATCTTTCGTGACTTTTCAAGTTTTGAACCTCCGTAACTTCGGCAAATGAGCTCCAAATACCTTCAAAATTTTACCACAGAATCACCTCGACGAGCTCTTTAACGTGACAAATAAGGCTTCATTATATCTCGGTGAGTTTTCTAGAAAACGAGTAATTTATGTGCTCAAACACACATCTTTCGTGACTTTTCAAGCTTTGAACCTCCGTAACTTCGGCAAATGAGCTGCAACTAACTTCAAAATTTGACTACAGAATTACCTCGACGAGCTCGTTAACGTGACAAATAAGGCTTCATTATGTCTTGGTGAGTTTTCTAGAAAACGAGTAATTTATGTTCACAAACACACATCTTTCGTGACTTTTCAAGATTTGAACCTCGGTAACTTCGGCAAATGTGCTTCAAATTGCTTAAAAAATTGATCATAGAATCATCTCGTTTAGCTATTCATCATGACTCATAAAGCTTCATTATATGTCGGTGAGTTTTCTAGAAAACGAATAATTTATGTGCTCAAGCACACATCCTTCGTGACTTTTCAAGTTTTGAACCTCCGTAACTTCGGCAAATGAGCTCCAAATACTTTCAAAATTTTACCACAGAATCACCTCGACGACCTCTTTAACATGACAAATAAGGTTTCATTGTATCTTGGTGAATTTTTGTAGAAAACTAGTAATTTATGTGCTCAAACACACATCTTTCGTGACTTTTCAAGATTTGAACCTCCGTAACTTCGGCAAATGTGCTTCAAATTGCTTAAAAAATTGATCATAGAATCATCTCGTTTAGCTCTTCATCATGACTCATAAGGCTTCATTATATCTCGGTGAGTTTTCTAGAAAACGAGTAATTTATGTGCTCAAACACACATCTTTCGTGATTTTTCAAGCTTTGAACCTCCGTAACTTCGGCAAATGTGCTTCAAATTGCTTAAAAAAGTGATCATAGAATCATCTCGTTTAGCTGTTCATCATGACTCATAAGGCTTCATTATATCTAAGTGAGTTTTCTAGAAAACGAGTAATATATGTGCTCAAACACACATCTTTCGTGACTTTTCAAGCTTTGAACGTCCGTAACTTCGGCAAATGTGCTTCAAATTGCTTAAAAAATTGATCATAGAATCATCTCGTTTAGCTCTTCATCATGACTTATAAGGCTTCATTATATCTCGATGAGTTTTCTAGAAAACGGGTAATTTATGTGCTCAAACACACATCTTTAGTGACTTTTCAAGATTTGAACCTCCGTAACTTCGGCAAATGAGCTGCAACTACCTTCAAAATTTTACCACAGAATCACCTCGACGAGCTCTTTAACATGACAAATAAGGCTTCATTGTATCTTGGTGAGTTTTCTAGAAAACGAGTAATTTATGTGCTCAAACACACATCTTTCGTGACTTTTCAAGATTTGAACCTCGGTAACTTCGGCAAATGTGCTTCAAATTGCTTAAAAAATTGATCATAGAATCATCTCGTTGAGCTCTGCATCATGACTCATAAGGCTTCATTGTATCTTGGTGAGTTTTCTAGAAAACGAGTAATTTATGTGCACAAACATACATCTTTCGTGACTTTTCAAGTTTTGAACCTCCGTAACTTCGGCAAATGAGCTCCAAATACCTTCAAAATTTTACCATAGAATCACCTCGACGAGCTCTTTAACATGACAAATAAGGCTTCATTGTATCTCGGTGAGTTTTCTAGAAAACGAGTAATTTATGTGCTCAAACACACATCTTTCGTGACTTTTCAAGTTTTGAACCTCCGTAACTTCGGCAAATGAGCTCCAAATACCTTCAAAATTTTACCACAGAATCACCTCGACGAGCTCTTTAACGTGACAAATAAGGCTTCATTATATCTCGGTGAGTTTTCTAGAAAACGAGTAATTTATGTGCTCAAACACACATCTTTCGTGACTTTTCAAGCTTTGAACCTCCGTAACTTCGGCAAATGAGCTGCAACTAACTTCAAAATTTGACTACAGAATTACCTCGACGAGCTCGTTAACGTGACAAATAAGGCTTCATTATGTCTTGGTGAGTTTTCTAGAAAACGAGTAATTTATGTTCACAAACACACATCTTTCGTGACTTTTCAAGATTTGAACCTCGGTAACTTCGGCAAATGTGCTTCAAATTGCTTAAAAAATTGATCATAGAATCATCTCGTTTAGCTATTCATCATGACTCATAAAGCTTCATTATATGTCGGTGAGTTTTCTAGAAAACGAATAATTTATGTGCTCAAGCACACATCCTTCGTGACTTTTCAAGTTTTGAACCTCCGTAACTTCGGCAAATGAGCTCCAAATACCTTCAAAATTTTACCACAGAATCACCTCGACGACCTCTTTAACATGACAAATAAGGTTTCATTGTATCTTGGTGAATTTTTGTAGAAAACTAGTAATTTATGTGCTCAAACACACATCTTTCGTGACTTTTCAAGATTTGAACCTCCGTAACTTCGGCAAATGTGCTTCAAATTGCTTAAAAAAGTGATCATAGAATCATCTCGTTTAGCTGTTCATCATGACTCATAAGGCTTCATTATATCTCGGTGAGTTTTCTAGAAAACGAGTAATTTATGTGCTCAAACACACATCTTTCGTGATTTTTCAAGCTTTGAACCTCCGTAACTTCGGCAAATGTGCTTCAAATTGCTTAAAAAAGTGATCATAGAATCATCTCGTTTAGCTGTTCATCATGACTCATAAGGCTTCATTATATCTAAGTGAGTTTTCTAGAAAACGAGTAATATATGTGCTCAAACACACATCTTTCGTGACTTTTCAAGCTTTGAACGTCCGTAACTTCGGCAAATGTGCTTCAAATTGCTTAAAAAATTGATCATAGAATCATCTCGTTTAGCTCTTCATCATGACTTATAAGGCTTCATTATATCTCGATGAGTTTTCTAGAAAACGGGTAATTTATGTGCTCAAACACACATCTTTAGTGACTTTTCAAGATTTGAACCTCCGTAACTTCGGCAAATGAGCTGCAACTACCTTCAAAATTTTACCACAGAATCACCTCGACGAGCTCTTTAACATGACAAATAAGGCTTCATTGTATCTTGGTGAGTTTTCTAGAAAACGAGTAATTTATGTGCTCAAACACACATCTTTCGTGACTTTTCAAGATTTGAACCTCGGTAACTTCGGCAAATGTGCTTCAAATTGCTTAAAAAATTGATCATAGAATCATCTCGTTGAGCTCTGCATCATGACTCATAAGGCTTCATTGTATCTTGGTGAGTTTTCTAGAAAACGAGTAATTTATGTGCACAAACATACATCTTTCGTGACTTTTCAAGTTTTGAACCTCCGTAACTTCGGCAAATGAGCTCCAAATACCTTCAAAATTTTACCATAGAATCACCTCGACGAGCTCTTTAACATGACAAATAAGGCTTCATTGTATCTCGGTGAGTTTTCTAGAAAACGAGTAATTTATGTGCTCAAACACACATCTTTCGTGACTTTTCAAGTTTTGAACCTCCGTAACTTCGGCAAATGAGCTCCAAATACCTTCAAAATTTTACCACAGAATCACCTCGACGAGCTCTTTAACGTGACAAATAAGGCTTCATTATATCTCGGTGAGTTTTCTAGAAAACGAGTAATTTATGTGCTCAAACACACATCTTTCGTGACTTTTCAAGCTTTGAACCTCCGTAACTTCGGCAAATGAGCTGCAACTAACTTCAAAATTTGACTACAGAATTACCTCGACGAGCTCGTTAACGTGACAAATAAGGCTTCATTATGTCTTGGTGAGTTTTCTAGAAAACGAGTAATTTATGTTCACAAACACACATCTTTCGTGACTTTTCAAGATTTGAACCTCGGTAACTTCGGCAAATGTGCTTCAAATTGCTTAAAAAATTGATCATAGAATCATCTCGTTTAGCTATTCATCATGACTCATAAAGCTTCATTATATGTCGGTGAGTTTTCTAGAAAACGAATAATTTATGTGCTCAAGCACACATCCTTCGTGACTTTTCAAGTTTTGAACCTCCGTAACTTCGGCAAATGAGCTCCAAATACCTTCAAAATTTTACCACAGAATCACCTCGACGACCTCTTTAACATGACAAATAAGGTTTCATTGTATCTTGGTGAATTTTTGTAGAAAACTAGTAATTTATGTGCTCAAACACACATCTTTCGTGACTTTTCAAGATTTGAACCTCCGTAACTTCGGCAAATGTGCTTCAAATTGCTTAAAAAAGTGATCATAGAATCATCTCGTTTAGCTGTTCATCATGACTCATAAGGCTTCATTATATCTAAGTGAGTTTTCTAGAAAACGAGTAATTTATGTGATCAAACACACATCTTTCGTGACTTTTCAAGTTTTGAACCTCCGTAACTTCAGCAAATGTGCTTCAAATTGCTTAAAAAATTGATCATAGAATCATCTTGTTTAGCTCTTCATCATGACTCATAAGGCTTCATTATATCTCGATGAGTTTTCTAGAAAACGAGTAATTTATGTGCTCAAACACACATCTTTCGTGACTTTTCAAGTTTTGAACCTCCGTAACTTCGGCAAATGAGCTGCAACTACCTTCAAAATTTTACCACAGAATCACCTCGACGAGCTCTTTAACATGACAAATAAGGCTTCATTGTATCTTGGTGAGTTTTCTAGAAAACGAGTAATTTATGTGCTCAAACACACATCTTTCGTGACTTTTCAAGTTTTGAACCTCCGTAACTTCGGCAAATGAGCTCCAAATACCTTCAAAATTTTACCACAGAATCACCTCGACGAGCTCTTTAACGTGACAAATAAGGCTTCATTATATCTCGGTGAGTTTTCTAGAAAACGAGTAATTTATGTGCTCAAACACACATCTTTCGTGACTTTTCAAGCTTTGAACCTCCGTAACTTGGGCAAATGTGCTTCAAATTGCTTAAAAAATTGATCATAGAATCATCTCGTTGAGCTCTTCATCATGACTCATAAATCTTCATTATATGTCGGTGAGTTTTCTAGAAAACGAGTAATTTATGTGCTCAAGCACACATCCTTCGTGACTTTTCAAGTTTTGAACCTCCGTAACTTCGGCAAATGAGCTCCAAATACCTTCAAAACTTTACCACAGAATCACCTCGACGAGCTCTTTAACACGACTAAGAAGGCTTCATTATATCTAGGTGAGTTTTCTAGAAAACGAGTAATTTATGTTCACAAACACACATCTTTCGTGACTTTTCAAGATTTGAACCTCGGTAACTTCGGCAAATGTGCTTCAAATTGCTTAAAAAATTGATCATAGAATCATCTCGTTGAGCTCTTCATCATGACTCATAAGGCTTCATTATATCTAAGTGAGTTTTCTAGAAAACGAGTAATTTATGTGCTCAAACACACAGCTTTCGTGACTTTTCAAGATTTGAACCTCCGTAACTTCGGCAAATGAGCTCCAAATACCTTCAAAATTTTACCACAGAATCACCTCGACGACCTCTTTAACATGACAAATAAGGCTTCATTGTATCTTAGTGAATTTTTGTAGAAAACTAGTAATTTATGTGCTCAAACACACATCTTTCGTGACTTTTCAAGTTTTGAACCTCCGTAACTTCGGCAAATGTGCTTCAAATTGCTTAAAAAATTGATCATAGAATCATCTCGTTTAGCTCTTCATCATGACTCATAAGGCTTCATTATATCTAAGTGAGTTTTCCAGAAAACGAGTAATTTATGTGCTCAAACACAAATCTTTCGTGACTTTTCAAGTTTGAACCTCCGTAACTTCGGCAAATGTGCTTCAAATTGCTTAAAACATTGATCATAGAATCATCTCGTTTAGCTCTTCATCATGACTCATAAGGCTTCATTATATCTCGGTGAGTTTTCTAGAAAACGAGTAATTTATGTGCTCAAACACACATCTTTCGTGACTTTTCAAGTTTTGAACCTCCGTAACTTCGGCAAATGTGCTTCAAATTGCTTAAAAAATTGATCATAGAATCATCTCGTTTAGCTCTTCATCATGACTCATAAGGCTTCATTATATCTAAGTGAGTTTTCTAGAAAACGAGTAATTTATGTGCTCAAGCACACATCTTTCGTGAGTTTTCAAGCTTTGAACCTCCGTAACTTCGGCAAATGTGCTTCAAATTGCTTAAAAAATTGATCATAGAATCATCACGTTGAGCTCTTCATCATGACTCATAAGGCTTCATTATATCTCGATGAGTTTTCTAGAAAACGAGTAATTTATGTGCTCAAACACACATCTTTCGTGACTTTTCAAGATTTGAACCTCCGTAACTTCGGCAAATGAGCTCCAAATACCTTCAAAATTTTACCACAGAATCACCTCGACGCCCTCTTTAACATGACAAATAAGGCTTCATTGTATCTTGGTGAATTTTTGTAGAAAACTAGTAATTTATGTGCTCAAACACACATCTTTCGTGACTTTTCAAGATTTGAACCTCCGTAACTTCGGCAAATGTGCTTCAAATTGCTTAAAAAATTGATCATAGAATCATCACGTTGAGCTCTTCATCATGACCCATAAGGCTTCATTATATCTCGGTGAGTTTTCTAGAAAACGAGTAATTTATGTGCTCAAACACACATCTTTCGTGATTTTTCAAGCGTTGAACCTCCGTAACTTCGGCAAATGAGCTCCAACTACCTTCAAAATTTGACCACAGAATCGCCTCAACGAGGTCTTTAACATGACAAATAAGGCTTCATTGTATCTTGGTGAGTTTTCTAGAAAACGAGTAATTTATGTGCTCAAACACACATCTTTCGTGACTTTTCAAGCTTTGAACCTCCGTAACTTCGGCAAATGAGCTCCAAATGCCTTCAAAATTTTACCACAGAATCACCTCGACGACCTCTTTAACATGACAAATAAGGCTTCATTGTATCTTGGTGAGTTTTCTAGAAAACGAGTAATTTATGTGCTCAAACACACATCTTTCGTGACTTTTCAAGTTTTGAACCTCCGTAACTTCAGCAAATGAGCTCCAAATACCTTCAAAATTTTACCACAGAATCACCTCGACGAGCTCTTTAACATGACAAATAAGGCTTCATTGTATCTTGGTGAGTTTTCTAGAAAACGAGTAATTTATGTGCACAAACATACATCTTTCGTGACTTTTCAAGATTTGAACCTCCGTAATTTCGGCAAATGTGCTTCAAATTGCTTAATAGATTGATCATAGAATCATCTCGTTTAGCTCTTCATCATGACTCATAAGGCTTCATTATATCTCGATGAGTTTTCTAGAAAACGAGTAATTTATATGCTCAAACACACATCTTTCGTGACTTTTCAAGTTTTGAACCTCCGTAACTTCGGCAAATGTGCTTCAAATTGCTTAATAGATTGATCATAGAATCATCTCGTTTAGCTCTTCATCATGACTCATAAGGCTTCATTATATCTCGATGAGTTTTCTAGAAAACGAGTAATTTATATGCTCAAACACACATCTTTCGTGACTTTTCAAGTTTTGAACCTCCGTAACTTCGGCAAATGTGCTTCAAATTGCTTAAAAAATTGATCATAGAATCATCTCGTTTAGCTCTTCATCATGACTCATAAGGCTTCATTGTATCTTGGTGAGTTTTCTAGAAAACGAGTAATTTATGTGCACAAACATACATCTTTCGTGACTTTTCAAGCTTTGAACTTCCGTAACTTCGGCAAATGAGCTCCAACTACCTTCAAAATTTGACCACAGAATCGCCTCAACCAGCTCTTTATTATGACAAATAAGGCTTCATTGTATCTTGGTGAGTTTTTTAGAAAACTAGTAATTTATGTTCACAAACACACATATTTCGTGACTTTTCAAGTTTTGAACCTCCGTAACTTCGGCAAATGAGCTCCAAATACCTTCAAAATTTTACCACAGAATCACCTCGACGATCTCTTTAACATGACAAATAAGGCTTCATTGTATCTTGGTGAATTTTTGTAGAAAACGAGTAATTTATGTGCTCAAACACACATCTTTCGTGACTTTTCAAGTTTTGAACCTCCGTAACTTCGGCAAATGTGCTTCAAATTGCTTAAAAAATTGATCATAGAATCATCTCGTTTAGCTCTTCATCATGACTCATAAGGCTTCATTATATCTCGATGAGTTTTCTAGAAAACGAGTAATTTATATGCTCAAACACACAACTTTCGTGACTTTTCAAGATTTGAACCTCCGTAACTTCGGCAAATGTGCTTCAAATTGCTTAAAAAATTGATCATAGAATCATCTCGTTGAGCTCTTCATCATGACTCATAAGGCTTCATTATATCTCGATGAGTTTTCTAGAAAACGAGTAATTTATGTGCTCAAACACACATCTTTCGTGACTTTTCAAGATTTGAACCTCCGTAACTTCGGCAAATGAGCTCCAAATACCTTCAAAATTTTACCACAGAATCACCTCGACGCCCTCTTTAACATGACAAATAAGGCTTCATTGTATCTTGGTGAATTTTTGTAGAAAACTAGTAATTTATGTGCTCATACACACATCTTTCGTGACTTTTCAAGATTTGAACCTCCGTAACTTCGGCAAATGTGCTTCAAATTGCTTAAAAAATTGATCATAGAATCATCACGTTGAGCTCTTCATCATGACCCATAAGGCTTCATTATATCTCGGTGAGTTTTCTAGAAAACGAGTAATTTATGTGCTCAAACACACATCTTTCGTGATTTTTCAAGCGTTGAACCTCCGTAACTTCGGCAAATGAGCTCCAACTACCTTCAAAATTTGACCACAGAATCGCCTCAACGAGGTCTTTAACATGACAAATAAGGCTTCATTGTATCTTGGTGAGTTTTCTAGAAAACGAGTAATTTATGTGCTCAAACACACATCTTTCGTGACTTTTCAAGTTTTGAACCTCCGTAACTTCAGCAAATGAGCTCCAAATACCTTCAAAATTTTACCACAGAATCACCTCGACGAGCTCTTTAACATGTCAAATAAGGCTTCATTGTATCTTGGTGAGTTTTCTAGAAAACGAGTAATTTATGTGCACAAACATACATCTTTCGTGACTTTTCAAGATTTGAACCTCCGTAACTTCGGCAAATGTGCTTCAAATTGCTTAAAAAATTGATCATAGAATCATCTCGTTGAGCTCTTCATCATGACTGATAAGGCTTCATTATATCTAAGTGAGTTTTCTAGAAAACGAGTAATTTATGTGCTCAAACACACAGCTTTCGTGACTTTTCAAGATTTGAACCTCCGTAACTTCGGCAAATGTTCTTCAAATTGCTTAAAAAATTGATCATAGAATCATCACGTTGAGCTCTTCATCATGACTCATAAAGCTTCATTATATCTCGGTGAATTTTCTAGAAAACGAGTAATTTATGTGCACAAACATACATCTTTCGTGACTTTTCAAGCTTTGAACCTCCGTAACTTCGGCAAATGTGCTTCAAATTGCTTAAAAAATTGATCATAGAATCATCTCGTTTAGCTCTTCATCATGACTCATAAGGCTTCATTATATCTAAGTGAGTTTTCTAGAAAACGAGTAATTTATGTGCTCAAACACACATCTTTCGTGACTTTTCAAGCTTTGAACGTCCGTAACTTCGGCAAATGAGCTCCAAATACCTTCAAAATTTTACCACAGAATCACCTCGACGACCTCTTTAACATGACAAATAAGGCTTCATTGTATCTTGGTGAATTTTTGTAGAAAACGAGTAATTAATGTGCTCAAACACACATCTTTCGTGACTTTTCAAGATTTGAACCTCCGTAATTTCGGCAAATGTGCTTCAAATTGCTTAATAGATTGATCATAGAATCATCTCGTTTAGCTCTTCATCATGACTCATAAGGCTTCATTATATCTCGATGAGTTTTCTAGAAAACGAGTAATTTATATGCTCAAACACACATCTTTCGTGACTTTTCAAGTTTTGAACCTCCGTAACTTCGGCAAATGTGCTTCAAATTGCTTAAAAAATTGATCATAGAATCATCTCGTTTAGCTCTTCATCATGACTCATAAGGCTTCATTGTATCTTGGTGAGTTTTCTAGAAAACGAGTAATTTATGTGCACAAACATACATCTTTCGTGACTTTTCAAGCTTTGAACTTCCGTAACTTCGGCAAATGAGCTCCAACTACCTTCAAAATTTGACCACAGAATCGCCTCAACCAGCTCTTTATTATGACAAATAAGGCTTCATTGTATCTTGGTGAGTTTTTTAGAAAACTAGTAATTTATGTTCACAAACACACATATTTCGTGACTTTTCAAGTTTTGAACCTCCGTAACTTCGGCAAATGAGCTCCAAATACCTTCAAAATTTTACCACAGAATCACCTCGACGATCTCTTTAACATGACAAATAAGGCTTCATTGTATCTTGGTGAATTTTTGTAGAAAACGAGAAATTTATGTGCTCAAACACACATCTTTCGTGACTTTTCAAGATTTGAACCTCCGTAACTTCGGCAAATGTGCTTCAAATTGCTTGAAAAATTGATCATAGAATCATCACGTTGAGCTCTTCATCACGACCCATAAGGCTTCGTTATATCTCGGTGAGTTTTCTAGAAAACGAGTAATTTATGTGCTCAAACACACATCTTTCATGACTTTTCAAGATTTGAACCTCCGTAACTTCGGCAAATGTGCTTCAAATTGCTTAAAAAATTGATCATAGAATCATCACGTTGAGCTCTTCATCATGACTCATAAAGCTTCATTATATCTCGGTGAGTTTTCTAGAAAACGAGTAATTTATGTGCTCAAACACACATCTTTCGTGACTTTTCAAGCTTTGAACCTCCGTAACTTCGGCAAATGTGCTTCTAATTGCTTAAAAAATTGATCATAGAATCATCTCGTTGAGCTCTTCATCATGACTCATAAATCTTCATTATATGTCTGTGAGTTTTCTAGAAAACGAGTAATTTATGTGCTCAAACACACATCTTTCGTGACTTTTCAAGATTTGAACCTCCGTAACTTCGGCAAATGAGCTGCAACTACCTTCAAAATTTGACCACAGAATCATCTCAACGAGTTCTTTAACACGACTAAGAATGCTTCATTGTATCTTGGTGAGTTTTCTAGAAAACGAGTAATTTATGTTCACAAACACACATCTTTCGTGACTTTTCAAGATTTGAACCTCGGTAACTTCGGCAAATGTGCTTCAAATTGCTTAAAATAGTGATCATAGAATCATCTCGTTTAGCTATTCATCATGACTCATAAAGCTTCATTATATGTCGGTGAGTTTTCTAGAAAACGAGTAATTTATGTGCTCAAGCACACATCTTTCGTGACTTTTCAAGATTTGAACCTCCGTAACTTTGGCAAATGTGCTTCAAATTGCTTAAAAAATTGATCATAGAATCATCTCGTTGAGCTCTTCATCATGACTCATAAATCTTCATTATATGTCGGTGAGTTTTCTAGAAAACGAGTAATTTATGTGCTCAAACACACATCTTTCGTGATTTTTCAAGCTTTGAACCTCCGTAACTTCGGCAAATGAGCTCCGAATACCTTCAAAATTTTACCACAGAATCACCTCGACGATCTCTTTAACATGACAAATAAGGCTTCATTGTATCTAGGTGAGTTTTCTAGAAAACGAGTAATTTATGTGCTCAAACACACATCTTTCGTGACTTTTCAAGATTTGAACCTCCGTAACTTCGGCAAATGTGCTTCAAATTGCTTAAAAAATTGATCATAGAATCATCACGTTGAGCTCTTCATCATGACTCATAAAGCTTCATTATATCTCGGTGAGTTTTCTAGAAAACGAGTAATTTATGTGCTCAAACACACATCTTTCGTGATTTTTCAAGCGTTGAACCTCCGTAACTTCGGCAAATGAGCTCCAACTACCTTCAAAATTTGACCACAGAATCGCCTCAACGAGGTCTTTAACATGACAAATAAGGCTTCATTGTATCTTGGTGAGTTTTCTAGAAAACGAGTAATTTATGTGCTCAAACACACATCTTTCGTGACTTTTCAAGTTTTGAACCTCCGTAACTTCAGCAAATGAGCTCCAAATACCTTCAAAATTTTACCACAGAATCACCTCGACGAGCTCTTTAACATGACAAATAAGGCTTCATTGTATCTTGGTGAGTTTTCTAGAAAACGAGTAATTTATGTGCACAAACATACATCTTTCGTGACTTTTCAAGATTTGAACCTCGGTAACTTCGGCAAATGTGCTTCAAATTGCTTAAAAAATTGATCATAGAATCATCTCGTTGAGCTCTTCGTCTTGACTCATAAGGCTTCATTATATCTCGGTGAGTTTTCTAGAAAACGAGTAATTTATGTGCTCAAACACACATCTTTCGTGACTTTTCAAGCTTTGAACTTCCGTAACTTCGGCAAATGAGCTCCAACTACCTTCAAAATTTGACCACAGAATCGCCTCAACCAGCTCTTTATTATGACAAATAAGGCTTCATTGTATCTTGGTGAGTTTTTTAGAAAACTAGTAATTTATGTTCACAAACACACATATTTCGTGACTTTTCAAGTTTTGAACCTCCGTAACTTCGGCAAATGAGCTCCAAATACCTTCAAAATTTTACCACAGAATCACCTCGACGATCTCTTTAACATGACAAATAAGGCTTCATTGTATCTTGGTGAATTTTTGTAGAAAACGAGTAATTTATGTGCTCAAACACACATCTTTCGTGACTTTTCAAGTTTTGAACCTCCGTAACTTCGGCAAATGTGCTTCAAATTGCTTAAAAAATTGATCATAGAATCATCTCGTTTAGCTCTTCATCATGACTCATAAGGTTTCATTATATCTCGGTGAGTTTTCTAGAAAACGAGTAATTTATGTGCTCAAACACACATCTTTCGTGACTTTTCAAGATTTGAACCTCCGTAACTTCGGCAAATGAGCTCCAACTACCTTCAAAATTTGACCACAGAATCGCCTCAACGAGCTCTTTAATATTACAAATAAGGCTTCATTGTATCTTGGTGAGTTTTCTAGAAAACGAGTAATTTATGTGCACAAACACACTTCCTTCGTGACTTTTCAAGTTTTGAACCTCCGTAACTTCGGCAAATGAGCTCCAAATACCTTCAAAATTTTACCACAGAATCACCTCGACGAGCTCTTTAACGTGACAAATAAGGCTTCATTATATCTCGGTGAGTTTTCTAGAAAACGAGTAATTTATGTGCTCAAACACACATCTTTCGTGACTTTTCAAGCTTTGAACCTCCGTAACTTCGGCAAATGAGCTGCAACTAACTTCAAAATTTGACTACAGAATTACCTCGACGAGCTCGTTAACGTGACAAATAAGGCTTCATTATGTCTTGGTGAGTTTTCTAGAAAACGAGTAATTTATGTTCACAAACACACATCTTTCGTGACTTTTCAAGATTTGAACCTCGGTAACTTCGGCAAATGTGCTTCAAATTGCTTAAAAAATTGATCATAGAATCATCTCGTTTAGCTATTCATCATGACTCATAAAGCTTCATTATATGTCGGTGAGTTTTCTAGAAAACGAATAATTTATGTGCTCAAACACACATCTTTCGTGACTTTTCAAGCTTTGAACGTCCGTAACTTCGGCAAATGTGCTTCAAATTGCTTAAAAAATTGATCATAGAATCATCTCGTTTAGCTGTTCATCATGACTCATAAGGCTTCATTATATCTAAGTGAGTTTTCTAGAAAACGAGTAATATATGTGCTCAAACACACATCTTTCGTGACTTTTCAAGCTTTGAACGTCCGTAACTTCGGCAAATGTGCTTCAAATTGCTTAAAAAATTGATCATAGAATCATCTCGTTTAGCTGTTCATCATGACTCATAAGGCTTCATTATATCTAAGTGAGTTTTCTAGAAAACGAGTAATATATGTGCTCAAACACACATCTTTCGTGACTTTTCAAGCTTTGAACGTCCGTAACTTCGGCAAATGTGCTTCAAATTGCTTAAAAAATTGATCATAGAATCATCTCGTTTAGCTCTTCATCATGACTTATAAGGCTTCATTATATCTCGATGAGTTTTCTAGAAAACGGGTAATTTATGTGCTCAAACACACATCTTTAGTGACTTTTCAAGATTTGAACCTCCGTAACTTCGGCAAATGAGCTGCAACTACCTTCAAAATTTTACCACAGAATCACCTCGACGAGCTCTTTAACATGACAAATAAGGCTTCATTGTATCTTGGTGAATTTTTGTAGAAAACGAGTAATTTATGTGCTCAAACACACATCTTTCGTGACTTTTCAAGCTTTGAACCTCCGTAACTTCGGCAAATGTGCTTCAAATTGCTTAAAAAAGTGATCATAGAATCATCTCGTTTAGCTGTTCATCATGACTCATAAGGCTTCATTATATCTAAGTGAGTTTTCTAGAAAACGAGTAATATATGTGCTCAAACACACATCTTTCGTGACTTTTCAAGCTTTGAACGTCCGTAACTTCGGCAAATGTGCTTCAAATTGCTTAAAAAATTGATCATAGAATCATCTCGTTTAGCTCTTCATCATGACTTATAAGGCTTCATTATATCTCGATGAGTTTTCTAGAAAACGGGTAATTTATGTGCTCAAACACACATCTTTAGTGACTTTTCAAGATTTGAACCTCCGTAACTTCGGCAAATGAGCTGCAACTACCTTCAAAATTTTACCACAGAATCACCTCGACGAGCTCTTTAACATGACAAATAAGGCTTCATTGTATCTTGGTGAGTTTTCTAGAAAACGAGTAATTTATGTGCTCAAACACACATCTTTCGTGACTTTTCAAGATTTGAACCTCGGTAACTTCGGCAAATGTGCTTCAAATTGCTTAAAAAATTGATCATAGAATCATCTCGTTGAGCTCTGCATCATGACTCATAAGGCTTCATTGTATCTTGGTGAGTTTTCTAGAAAACGAGTAATTTATGTGCACAAACATACATCTTTCGTGACTTTTCAAGTTTTGAACCTCCGTAACTTCGGCAAATGAGCTCCAAATACCTTCAAAATTTTACCATAGAATCACCTCGACGAGCTCTTTAACATGACAAATAAGGCTTCATTGTATCTCGGTGAGTTTTCTAGAAAACGAGTAATTTATGTGCTCAAACACACATCTTTCGTGACTTTTCAAGTTTTGAACCTCCGTAACTTCGGCAAATGAGCTCCAAATACCTTCAAAATTTTACCACAGAATCACCTCGACGAGCTCTTTAACGTGACAAATAAGGCTTCATTATATCTCGGTGAGTTTTCTAGAAAACGAGTAATTTATGTGCTCAAACACACATCTTTCGTGACTTTTCAAGCTTTGAACCTCCGTAACTTCGGCAAATGAGCTGCAACTAACTTCAAAATTTGACTACAGAATTACCTCGACGAGCTCGTTAACGTGACAAATAAGGCTTCATTATGTCTTGGTGAGTTTTCTAGAAAACGAGTAATTTATGTTCACAAACACACATCTTTCGTGACTTTTCAAGATTTGAACCTCGGTAACTTCGGCAAATGTGCTTCAAATTGCTTAAAAAATTGATCATAGAATCATCTCGTTTAGCTATTCATCATGACTCATAAAGCTTCATTATATGTCGGTGAGTTTTCTAGAAAACGAATAATTTATGTGCTCAAGCACACATCCTTCGTGACTTTTCAAGTTTTGAACCTCCGTAACTTCGGCAAATGAGCTCCAAATACCTTCAAAATTTTACCACAGAATCACCTCGACGACCTCTTTAACATGACAAATAAGGTTTCATTGTATCTTGGTGAATTTTTGTAGAAAACTAGTAATTTATGTGCTCAAACACACATCTTTCGTGACTTTTCAAGATTTGAACCTCCGTAACTTCGGCAAATGTGCTTCAAATTGCTTAAAAAAGTGATCATAGAATCATCTCGTTTAGCTGTTCATCATGACTCATAAGGCTTCATTATATCTCGGTGAGTTTTCTAGAAAACGAGTAATTTATGTGCTCAAACACACATCTTTCGTGATTTTTCAAGCTTTGAACCTCCGTAACTTCGGCAAATGTGCTTCAAATTGCTTAAAAAAGTGATCATAGAATCATCTCGTTTAGCTGTTCATCATGACTCATAAGGCTTCATTATATCTAAGTGAGTTTTCTAGAAAACGAGTAATATATGTGCTCAAACACACATCTTTCGTGACTTTTCAAGCTTTGAACGTCCGTAACTTCGGCAAATGTGCTTCAAATTGCTTAAAAAATTGATCATAGAATCATCTCGTTTAGCTCTTCATCATGACTTATAAGGCTTCATTATATCTCGATGAGTTTTCTAGAAAACGGGTAATTTATGTGCTCAAACACACATCTTTAGTGACTTTTCAAGATTTGAACCTCCGTAACTTCGGCAAATGAGCTGCAACTACCTTCAAAATTTTACCACAGAATCACCTCGACGAGCTCTTTAACATGACAAATAAGGCTTCATTGTATCTTGGTGAGTTTTCTAGAAAACGAGTAATTTATGTGCTCAAACACACATCTTTCGTGACTTTTCAAGATTTGAACCTCGGTAACTTCGGCAAATGTGCTTCAAATTGCTTAAAAAATTGATCATAGAATCATCTCGTTGAGCTCTGCATCATGACTCATAAGGCTTCATTGTATCTTGGTGAGTTTTCTAGAAAACGAGTAATTTATGTGCACAAACATACATCTTTCGTGACTTTTCAAGTTTTGAACCTCCGTAACTTCGGCAAATGAGCTCCAAATACCTTCAAAATTTTACCATAGAATCACCTCGACGAGCTCTTTAACATGACAAATAAGGCTTCATTGTATCTCGGTGAGTTTTCTAGAAAACGAGTAATTTATGTGCTCAAACACACATCTTTCGTGACTTTTCAAGTTTTGAACCTCCGTAACTTCGGCAAATGAGCTCCAAATACCTTCAAAATTTTACCACAGAATCACCTCGACGAGCTCTTTAACGTGACAAATAAGGCTTCATTATATCTCGGTGAGTTTTCTAGAAAACGAGTAATTTATGTGCTCAAACACACATCTTTCGTGACTTTTCAAGCTTTGAACCTCCGTAACTTCGGCAAATGAGCTGCAACTAACTTCAAAATTTGACTACAGAATTACCTCGACGAGCTCGTTAACGTGACAAATAAGGCTTCATTATGTCTTGGTGAGTTTTCTAGAAAACGAGTAATTTATGTTCACAAACACACATCTTTCGTGACTTTTCAAGATTTGAACCTCGGTAACTTCGGCAAATGTGCTTCAAATTGCTTAAAAAATTGATCATAGAATCATCTCGTTTAGCTATTCATCATGACTCATAAAGCTTCATTATATGTCGGTGAGTTTTCTAGAAAACGAATAATTTATGTGCTCAAGCACACATCCTTCGTGACTTTTCAAGTTTTGAACCTCCGTAACTTCGGCAAATGAGCTCCAAATACCTTCAAAATTTTACCACAGAATCACCTCGACGACCTCTTTAACATGACAAATAAGGTTTCATTGTATCTTGGTGAATTTTTGTAGAAAACTAGTAATTTATGTGCTCAAACACACATCTTTCGTGACTTTTCAAGATTTGAACCTCCGTAACTTCGGCAAATGTGCTTCAAATTGCTTAAAAAAGTGATCATAGAATCATCTCGTTTAGCTGTTCATCATGACTCATAAGGCTTCATTATATCTAAGTGAGTTTTCTAGAAAACGAGTAATTTATGTGATCAAACACACATCTTTCGTGACTTTTCAAGTTTTGAACCTCCGTAACTTCAGCAAATGTGCTTCAAATTGCTTAAAAAATTGATCATAGAATCATCTTGTTTAGCTCTTCATCATGACTCATAAGGCTTCATTATATCTCGATGAGTTTTCTAGAAAACGAGTAATTTATGTGCTCAAACACACATCTTTCGTGACTTTTCAAGTTTTGAACCTCCGTAACTTCGGCAAATGAGCTGCAACTACCTTCAAAATTTTACCACAGAATCACCTCGACGAGCTCTTTAACATGACAAATAAGGCTTCATTGTATCTTGGTGAGTTTTCTAGAAAACGAGTAATTTATGTGCTCAAACACACATCTTTCGTGACTTTTCAAGTTTTGAACCTCCGTAACTTCGGCAAATGAGCTCCAAATACCTTCAAAATTTTACCACAGAATCACCTCGACGAGCTCTTTAACGTGACAAATAAGGCTTCATTATATCTCGGTGAGTTTTCTAGAAAACGAGTAATTTATGTGCTCAAACACACATCTTTCGTGACTTTTCAAGCTTTGAACCTCCGTAACTTGGGCAAATGTGCTTCAAATTGCTTAAAAAATTGATCATAGAATCATCTCGTTGAGCTCTTCATCATGACTCATAAATCTTCATTATATGTCGGTGAGTTTTCTAGAAAACGAGTAATTTATGTGCTCAAGCACACATCCTTCGTGACTTTTCAAGTTTTGAACCTCCGTAACTTCGGCAAATGAGCTCCAAATACCTTCAAAACTTTACCACAGAATCACCTCGACGAGCTCTTTAACACGACTAAGAAGGCTTCATTATATCTAGGTGAGTTTTCTAGAAAACGAGTAATTTATGTTCACAAACACACATCTTTCGTGACTTTTCAAGATTTGAACCTCGGTAACTTCGGCAAATGTGCTTCAAATTGCTTAAAAAATTGATCATAGAATCATCTCGTTGAGCTCTTCATCATGACTCATAAGGCTTCATTATATCTAAGTGAGTTTTCTAGAAAACGAGTAATTTATGTGCTCAAACACACAGCTTTCGTGACTTTTCAAGATTTGAACCTCCGTAACTTCGGCAAATGAGCTCCAAATACCTTCAAAATTTTACCACAGAATCACCTCGACGACCTCTTTAACATGACAAATAAGGCTTCATTGTATCTTAGTGAATTTTTGTAGAAAACTAGTAATTTATGTGCTCAAACACACATCTTTCGTGACTTTTCAAGTTTTGAACCTCCGTAACTTCGGCAAATGTGCTTCAAATTGCTTAAAAAATTGATCATAGAATCATCTCGTTTAGCTCTTCATCATGACTCATAAGGCTTCATTATATCTAAGTGAGTTTTCCAGAAAACGAGTAATTTATGTGCTCAAACACAAATCTTTCGTGACTTTTCAAGTTTGAACCTCCGTAACTTCGGCAAATGTGCTTCAAATTGCTTAAAACATTGATCATAGAATCATCTCGTTTAGCTCTTCATCATGACTCATAAGGCTTCATTATATCTCGGTGAGTTTTCTAGAAAACGAGTAATTTATGTGCTCAAACACACATCTTTCGTGACTTTTCAAGTTTTGAACCTCCGTAACTTCGGCAAATGTGCTTCAAATTGCTTAAAAAATTGATCATAGAATCATCTCGTTTAGCTCTTCATCATGACTCATAAGGCTTCATTATATCTAAGTGAGTTTTCTAGAAAACGAGTAATTTATGTGCTCAAGCACACATCTTTCGTGAGTTTTCAAGCTTTGAACCTCCGTAACTTCGGCAAATGTGCTTCAAATTGCTTAAAAAATTGATCATAGAATCATCACGTTGAGCTCTTCATCATGACTCATAAGGCTTCATTATATCTCGATGAGTTTTCTAGAAAACGAGTAATTTATGTGCTCAAACACACATCTTTCGTGACTTTTCAAGATTTGAACCTCCGTAACTTCGGCAAATGAGCTCCAAATACCTTCAAAATTTTACCACAGAATCACCTCGACGCCCTCTTTAACATGACAAATAAGGCTTCATTGTATCTTGGTGAATTTTTGTAGAAAACTAGTAATTTATGTGCTCAAACACACATCTTTCGTGACTTTTCAAGATTTGAACCTCCGTAACTTCGGCAAATGTGCTTCAAATTGCTTAAAAAATTGATCATAGAATCATCACGTTGAGCTCTTCATCATGACCCATAAGGCTTCATTATATCTCGGTGAGTTTTCTAGAAAACGAGTAATTTATGTGCTCAAACACACATCTTTCGTGATTTTTCAAGCGTTGAACCTCCGTAACTTCGGCAAATGAGCTCCAACTACCTTCAAAATTTGACCACAGAATCGCCTCAACGAGGTCTTTAACATGACAAATAAGGCTTCATTGTATCTTGGTGAGTTTTCTAGAAAACGAGTAATTTATGTGCTCAAACACACATCTTTCGTGACTTTTCAAGCTTTGAACCTCCGTAACTTCGGCAAATGAGCTCCAAATGCCTTCAAAATTTTACCACAGAATCACCTCGACGACCTCTTTAACATGACAAATAAGGCTTCATTGTATCTTGGTGAGTTTTCTAGAAAACGAGTAATTTATGTGCTCAAACACACATCTTTCGTGACTTTTCAAGTTTTGAACCTCCGTAACTTCAGCAAATGAGCTCCAAATACCTTCAAAATTTTACCACAGAATCACCTCGACGAGCTCTTTAACATGACAAATAAGGCTTCATTGTATCTTGGTGAGTTTTCTAGAAAACGAGTAATTTATGTGCACAAACATACATCTTTCGTGACTTTTCAAGATTTGAACCTCCGTAATTTCGGCAAATGTGCTTCAAATTGCTTAATAGATTGATCATAGAATCATCTCGTTTAGCTCTTCATCATGACTCATAAGGCTTCATTATATCTCGATGAGTTTTCTAGAAAACGAGTAATTTATATGCTCAAACACACATCTTTCGTGACTTTTCAAGTTTTGAACCTCCGTAACTTCGGCAAATGTGCTTCAAATTGCTTAATAGATTGATCATAGAATCATCTCGTTTAGCTCTTCATCATGACTCATAAGGCTTCATTATATCTCGATGAGTTTTCTAGAAAACGAGTAATTTATATGCTCAAACACACATCTTTCGTGACTTTTCAAGTTTTGAACCTCCGTAACTTCGGCAAATGTGCTTCAAATTGCTTAAAAAATTGATCATAGAATCATCTCGTTTAGCTCTTCATCATGACTCATAAGGCTTCATTGTATCTTGGTGAGTTTTCTAGAAAACGAGTAATTTATGTGCACAAACATACATCTTTCGTGACTTTTCAAGCTTTGAACTTCCGTAACTTCGGCAAATGAGCTCCAACTACCTTCAAAATTTGACCACAGAATCGCCTCAACCAGCTCTTTATTATGACAAATAAGGCTTCATTGTATCTTGGTGAGTTTTTTAGAAAACTAGTAATTTATGTTCACAAACACACATATTTCGTGACTTTTCAAGTTTTGAACCTCCGTAACTTCGGCAAATGAGCTCCAAATACCTTCAAAATTTTACCACAGAATCACCTCGACGATCTCTTTAACATGACAAATAAGGCTTCATTGTATCTTGGTGAATTTTTGTAGAAAACGAGTAATTTATGTGCTCAAACACACATCTTTCGTGACTTTTCAAGTTTTGAACCTCCGTAACTTCGGCAAATGTGCTTCAAATTGCTTAAAAAATTGATCATAGAATCATCTCGTTTAGCTCTTCATCATGACTCATAAGGCTTCATTATATCTCGATGAGTTTTCTAGAAAACGAGTAATTTATATGCTCAAACACACAACTTTCGTGACTTTTCAAGATTTGAACCTCCGTAACTTCGGCAAATGTGCTTCAAATTGCTTAAAAAATTGATCATAGAATCATCTCGTTGAGCTCTTCATCATGACTCATAAGGCTTCATTATATCTCGATGAGTTTTCTAGAAAACGAGTAATTTATGTGCTCAAACACACATCTTTCGTGACTTTTCAAGATTTGAACCTCCGTAACTTCGGCAAATGAGCTCCAAATACCTTCAAAATTTTACCACAGAATCACCTCGACGCCCTCTTTAACATGACAAATAAGGCTTCATTGTATCTTGGTGAATTTTTGTAGAAAACTAGTAATTTATGTGCTCATACACACATCTTTCGTGACTTTTCAAGATTTGAACCTCCGTAACTTCGGCAAATGTGCTTCAAATTGCTTAAAAAATTGATCATAGAATCATCACGTTGAGCTCTTCATCATGACCCATAAGGCTTCATTATATCTCGGTGAGTTTTCTAGAAAACGAGTAATTTATGTGCTCAAACACACATCTTTCGTGATTTTTCAAGCGTTGAACCTCCGTAACTTCGGCAAATGAGCTCCAACTACCTTCAAAATTTGACCACAGAATCGCCTCAACGAGGTCTTTAACATGACAAATAAGGCTTCATTGTATCTTGGTGAGTTTTCTAGAAAACGAGTAATTTATGTGCTCAAACACACATCTTTCGTGACTTTTCAAGTTTTGAACCTCCGTAACTTCAGCAAATGAGCTCCAAATACCTTCAAAATTTTACCACAGAATCACCTCGACGAGCTCTTTAACATGTCAAATAAGGCTTCATTGTATCTTGGTGAGTTTTCTAGAAAACGAGTAATTTATGTGCACAAACATACATCTTTCGTGACTTTTCAAGATTTGAACCTCCGTAACTTCGGCAAATGTGCTTCAAATTGCTTAAAAAATTGATCATAGAATCATCTCGTTGAGCTCTTCATCATGACTGATAAGGCTTCATTATATCTAAGTGAGTTTTCTAGAAAACGAGTAATTTATGTGCTCAAACACACAGCTTTCGTGACTTTTCAAGATTTGAACCTCCGTAACTTCGGCAAATGTTCTTCAAATTGCTTAAAAAATTGATCATAGAATCATCACGTTGAGCTCTTCATCATGACTCATAAAGCTTCATTATATCTCGGTGAATTTTCTAGAAAACGAGTAATTTATGTGCACAAACATACATCTTTCGTGACTTTTCAAGCTTTGAACCTCCGTAACTTCGGCAAATGTGCTTCAAATTGCTTAAAAAATTGATCATAGAATCATCTCGTTTAGCTCTTCATCATGACTCATAAGGCTTCATTATATCTAAGTGAGTTTTCTAGAAAACGAGTAATTTATGTGCTCAAACACACATCTTTCGTGACTTTTCAAGCTTTGAACGTCCGTAACTTCGGCAAATGAGCTCCAAATACCTTCAAAATTTTACCACAGAATCACCTCGACGACCTCTTTAACATGACAAATAAGGCTTCATTGTATCTTGGTGAATTTTTGTAGAAAACGAGTAATTAATGTGCTCAAACACACATCTTTCGTGACTTTTCAAGATTTGAACCTCCGTAATTTCGGCAAATGTGCTTCAAATTGCTTAATAGATTGATCATAGAATCATCTCGTTTAGCTCTTCATCATGACTCATAAGGCTTCATTATATCTCGATGAGTTTTCTAGAAAACGAGTAATTTATATGCTCAAACACACATCTTTCGTGACTTTTCAAGTTTTGAACCTCCGTAACTTCGGCAAATGTGCTTCAAATTGCTTAAAAAATTGATCATAGAATCATCTCGTTTAGCTCTTCATCATGACTCATAAGGCTTCATTGTATCTTGGTGAGTTTTCTAGAAAACGAGTAATTTATGTGCACAAACATACATCTTTCGTGACTTTTCAAGCTTTGAACTTCCGTAACTTCGGCAAATGAGCTCCAACTACCTTCAAAATTTGACCACAGAATCGCCTCAACCAGCTCTTTATTATGACAAATAAGGCTTCATTGTATCTTGGTGAGTTTTTTAGAAAACTAGTAATTTATGTTCACAAACACACATATTTCGTGACTTTTCAAGTTTTGAACCTCCGTAACTTCGGCAAATGAGCTCCAAATACCTTCAAAATTTTACCACAGAATCACCTCGACGATCTCTTTAACATGACAAATAAGGCTTCATTGTATCTTGGTGAATTTTTGTAGAAAACGAGAAATTTATGTGCTCAAACACACATCTTTCGTGACTTTTCAAGATTTGAACCTCCGTAACTTCGGCAAATGTGCTTCAAATTGCTTGAAAAATTGATCATAGAATCATCACGTTGAGCTCTTCATCACGACCCATAAGGCTTCGTTATATCTCGGTGAGTTTTCTAGAAAACGAGTAATTTATGTGCTCAAACACACATCTTTCATGACTTTTCAAGATTTGAACCTCCGTAACTTCGGCAAATGTGCTTCAAATTGCTTAAAAAATTGATCATAGAATCATCACGTTGAGCTCTTCATCATGACTCATAAAGCTTCATTATATCTCGGTGAGTTTTCTAGAAAACGAGTAATTTATGTGCTCAAACACACATCTTTCGTGACTTTTCAAGCTTTGAACCTCCGTAACTTCGGCAAATGTGCTTCTAATTGCTTAAAAAATTGATCATAGAATCATCTCGTTGAGCTCTTCATCATGACTCATAAATCTTCATTATATGTCTGTGAGTTTTCTAGAAAACGAGTAATTTATGTGCTCAAACACACATCTTTCGTGACTTTTCAAGATTTGAACCTCCGTAACTTCGGCAAATGAGCTGCAACTACCTTCAAAATTTGACCACAGAATCATCTCAACGAGTTCTTTAACACGACTAAGAATGCTTCATTGTATCTTGGTGAGTTTTCTAGAAAACGAGTAATTTATGTTCACAAACACACATCTTTCGTGACTTTTCAAGATTTGAACCTCGGTAACTTCGGCAAATGTGCTTCAAATTGCTTAAAATAGTGATCATAGAATCATCTCGTTTAGCTATTCATCATGACTCATAAAGCTTCATTATATGTCGGTGAGTTTTCTAGAAAACGAGTAATTTATGTGCTCAAGCACACATCTTTCGTGACTTTTCAAGATTTGAACCTCCGTAACTTTGGCAAATGTGCTTCAAATTGCTTAAAAAATTGATCATAGAATCATCTCGTTGAGCTCTTCATCATGACTCATAAATCTTCATTATATGTCGGTGAGTTTTCTAGAAAACGAGTAATTTATGTGCTCAAACACACATCTTTCGTGATTTTTCAAGCTTTGAACCTCCGTAACTTCGGCAAATGAGCTCCGAATACCTTCAAAATTTTACCACAGAATCACCTCGACGATCTCTTTAACATGACAAATAAGGCTTCATTGTATCTAGGTGAGTTTTCTAGAAAACGAGTAATTTATGTGCTCAAACACACATCTTTCGTGACTTTTCAAGATTTGAACCTCCGTAACTTCGGCAAATGTGCTTCAAATTGCTTAAAAAATTGATCATAGAATCATCACGTTGAGCTCTTCATCATGACTCATAAAGCTTCATTATATCTCGGTGAGTTTTCTAGAAAACGAGTAATTTATGTGCTCAAACACACATCTTTCGTGATTTTTCAAGCGTTGAACCTCCGTAACTTCGGCAAATGAGCTCCAACTACCTTCAAAATTTGACCACAGAATCGCCTCAACGAGGTCTTTAACATGACAAATAAGGCTTCATTGTATCTTGGTGAGTTTTCTAGAAAACGAGTAATTTATGTGCTCAAACACACATCTTTCGTGACTTTTCAAGTTTTGAACCTCCGTAACTTCAGCAAATGAGCTCCAAATACCTTCAAAATTTTACCACAGAATCACCTCGACGAGCTCTTTAACATGACAAATAAGGCTTCATTGTATCTTGGTGAGTTTTCTAGAAAACGAGTAATTTATGTGCACAAACATACATCTTTCGTGACTTTTCAAGATTTGAACCTCGGTAACTTCGGCAAATGTGCTTCAAATTGCTTAAAAAATTGATCATAGAATCATCTCGTTGAGCTCTTCGTCTTGACTCATAAGGCTTCATTATATCTCGGTGAGTTTTCTAGAAAACGAGTAATTTATGTGCTCAAACACACATCTTTCGTGACTTTTCAAGCTTTGAACTTCCGTAACTTCGGCAAATGAGCTCCAACTACCTTCAAAATTTGACCACAGAATCGCCTCAACCAGCTCTTTATTATGACAAATAAGGCTTCATTGTATCTTGGTGAGTTTTTTAGAAAACTAGTAATTTATGTTCACAAACACACATATTTCGTGACTTTTCAAGTTTTGAACCTCCGTAACTTCGGCAAATGAGCTCCAAATACCTTCAAAATTTTACCACAGAATCACCTCGACGATCTCTTTAACATGACAAATAAGGCTTCATTGTATCTTGGTGAATTTTTGTAGAAAACGAGTAATTTATGTGCTCAAACACACATCTTTCGTGACTTTTCAAGTTTTGAACCTCCGTAACTTCGGCAAATGTGCTTCAAATTGCTTAAAAAATTGATCATAGAATCATCTCGTTTAGCTCTTCATCATGACTCATAAGGTTTCATTATATCTCGGTGAGTTTTCTAGAAAACGAGTAATTTATGTGCTCAAACACACATCTTTCGTGACTTTTCAAGATTTGAACCTCCGTAACTTCGGCAAATGAGCTCCAACTACCTTCAAAATTTGACCACAGAATCGCCTCAACGAGCTCTTTAATATTACAAATAAGGCTTCATTGTATCTTGGTGAGTTTTCTAGAAAACGAGTAATTTATGTGCACAAACACACTTCCTTCGTGACTTTTCAAGATTTGAACCTCCGTAACTTCGGCAAATGAGCTCCAAATACCTTCAAAATTTTACCACAGAATCACCTCGACGACCTCTTTAACATGACAAATAAGGCTTCATTGTATCTTGGTGAATTTTTGTAGAAAACGAGTAATTTATGTGCTCAAACACACATCTTTCGTGACTTTTCAAGATTTGAACCTCCGTAATTTCGGCAAATGTGCTTCAAATTGCTTAATAGATTGATCATAGAATCATCTCGTTTAGCTCTTCATCATGACTCATAAGGCTTCATTATATCTCGATGAGTTTTCTAGAAAACGAGTAATTTATATGCTCAAACACACATCTTTCGTGACTTTTCAAGTTTTGAACCTCCGTAACTTCGGCAAATGTGCTTCAAATTGCTTAAAAAATTGATCATAGAATCATCTCGTTTAGCTCTTCATCATGACTCATAAGGCTTCATTGTATCGTGGTGAGTTTTCTAGAAAACGAGTAATTTATGTGCTCAAACACACATCTTTCGTTTCTTTTCAAGCTTTGAACTTCCGTAACTTCGGCAAATGAGCTCCAACTACCTTCAAAATTTGACCACAGAATCGCCTCAACCAGCTCTTTATTATGACAAATAAGGCTTCATTGTATCTTGGTGAGTTTTCTAGAAAACGAGTAATTTATGTTCTCAAACACACATCTTTCGTGACTTTTCAAGCTTTGAACCTCCGTAACTTCGGCAAATGTGCTTCAAATTGCTTAAAAAATTGATCATAGAATCATCTCGTTTAGCTCTTCATCATGACTCATAAGGCTTCATTATATCTAAGTGAGTTTTCTAGAAAACGAGTAATTTATGTGCTCAAACACACATCTTTCGTGACTTTTCAAGCTTTGAACATCCGTAACTTCGGCAAATGAGCTCCAAATACCTTCAAAATTTTACCACAGAATCACCTCGACGACCTCTTTAACATGACAAATAAGGCTTCATTGAATCTTGGTGAATTTTTGTAGAAAACGAGTAATTTATGTGCTCAAACACACATCTTTCGTGACTTTTCAAGATTTGAACCTCCGTAATTTCGGCAAATGTGCTTCAAATTGCTTAATAGATTGATCATAGAATCATCTCGTTTAGCTCTTCATCATGACTCATAAAGCTTCATTATATCTCGGTGAGTTTTCTAGAAAACGAGTAATTTATATGCTCAAACACACATCTTTCGTGACTTTTCAAGTTTTGAACCTCCGTAACTTCGGCAAATGTGCTTCAAATTGCTTAAAAAATTGATCATAGAATCATCTCGTTTAGCTCTTCATCATGACTCATAAAGCTTCATTATATCTCGGTGAGTTTTCTAGAAAACGAGTAATTTATGTGCACAAACATACATCTTTCGTGACTTTTCAAGTTTTGAACCTCCGTAACTTCAGCAAATGAGCTCCAACTACCTTCAAAATTTTACCACAGAATCACCTCGACGAGCTCTTTAACATGACAAATAAGGCTTCATTGTATCTTGGTGAGTTTTCTAGAAAACGAGTAATTTATGTGCACAAACATACATCTTTCGTGACTTTTCAAGATTTGAACCTCCGTAACTTCGGCAAATGTGCTTCAAATTGCTTAAAAAATTGATCATAGAATCATCTCGTTGAGCTCTTCATCATGACTGATAAGGCTTCATTATATCTAAGTGAGTTTTCTAGAAAACGAGTAATTTATGTGCTCAAACACACAGCTTTCGTGACTTTTCAAGATTTGAACCTCCGTAACTTCGGCAAATGTTCTTCAAATTGCTTAAAAAATTGATCATAGAATCATCACGTTGAGCTCTTCATCATGACTCATAAAGCTTCATTATATCTTGGTGAGTTTTCTAGAAAACGAGTAATTTATGTGCACAAACATACATCTTGCGTGACTTTTCAAGTTTTGAACCTCCATAACTTCGGAAAATGAGCTCCAAATACCTTCAAAATTTTACCACAGAATCACCTCGACGACCTCTTTAACATGACAAATAAGGCTTCATTGTATCTTGGTGAATTTTTGTAGAAAACGAGTAATTTATGTGCTCAAACACACATCTTTCGTGACTTTTCAAGATTTGAACCTCCGTAATTTCGGCAAATGTGCTTCAAATTGCTTAATAGATTGATCATAGAATCATCTCGTTTAGCTCTTCATCATGACTCATAAGGCTTCATTATATCTCGATGAGTTTTCTAGAAAACGAGTAATTTATATGCTCAAACACACATCTTTCGTGACTTTTCAAGTTTTGAACCTCCGTAACTTCGGTAAATGTGCTTCAAATTGCTTCAAAAAATTGATCATAGAATCATCTCTTTTAGCTCTTCATCATGACTCACAAGGCTTCATTGTATCTTGGTGAGTTTTCTAGAAAACGAGTAATTTATGTGCACAAACATACATCTTGCGTGACTTTTCAAGTTTTGAACCTCCGTAACTTCGGCAAATGTGCTTCAAATTGCTTAAAAAATTGATCATAGAATCATCTCGTTGAGCTCTTCATCAGGACTGATAAGGCTTCATTATATCTAAGTGAGTTTTCTAGAAAACGAGTAATTTATGTGCTCAAACACACAGCTTTCGTGACTTTTCAAGATTTGAACCTCCGTAACTTCGGCAAATGTTCTTCAAATTGCTTAAAAAATTGATCATAGAATCATCACGTTGAGCTCTTCATCATGACTCATAAAGCTTCATTATATCTTGGTGAGTTTTCTAGAAAACGAGTAATTTATGTGCACAAACATACATCTTGCGTGACTTTTCAAGTTTTGAACCTCCATAACTTCGGAAAATGAGCTCCAAATACCTTCAAAATTTTACCACAGAATCACCTCGACGACCTCTTTAACATGACAAATAAGGCTTCATTGTATCTTGGTGAATTTTTGTAGAAAACGAGTAATTTATGTGCTCAAACACACATCTTTCGTGACTTTTCAAGATTTGAACCTCCGTAATTTCGGCAAATGTGCTTCAAATTGCTTAATAGATTGATCATAGAATCATCTCGTTTAGCTCTTCATCATGACTCATAAGGCTTCATTATATCTCGATGAGTTTTCTAGAAAACGAGTAATTTATATGCTCAAACACACATCTTTCGTGACTTTTCAAGTTTTGAACCTCCGTAACTTCGGCAAATGTGCTTCAAATTGCTTCAAAAAATTGATCATAGAATCATCTCTTTTAGCTCTTCATCATGACTCACAAGGCTTCATTGTATCTTGGTGAGTTTTCTAGAAAACGAGTAATTTATGTGCACAAACATACATCTTGCGTGACTTTTCAAGTTTTGAACCTCCGTAACTTCGGCAAATGTGCTTCAAATTGCTTAAAAAATTGATCATAGAATCATCTCGTTGAGCTCTTCGTCATGACTCATAAGGCTTCATTATATCTAAGTGAGTTTTCTAGAAAACGAGTAATTTATGTGCTCAAACACACATCTTTCGTGACTTTTCAAGATTTGAACCTCCGTAACTTCGGCAAATGTGCTTCAAATTGCTTAAAAAATTGATCATAGAATCATCACGTTGAGCTCTTCATCATGACTCATAAAGCTTCATTATATCTCGGTGAGTTTTCTAGAAAACGAGTAATTTATGTGCTCAAACACACATCTTTCGTGACTTTTCAAGATTTGAACCTCCGTAACTTCGGCAAATGTGCTTCAAATTGCTTAAAAAATTGATCATAGAATCATCTCGTTGAGCTCTTCATCATGACTCATAAGGCTTCATTATATCTAAGTGAGTTTTCTAGAAAACGAGTAATTTATGTGCTCAAACACACATCTTTCGTGACTTTTCAAGATTTGAACCTCCGTAACTTCGGCAAATGTGCTTCAAATTGCTTAAAAAATTGATCATAGAATCATCACGTTGAGCTCTTCATCATGACTCATAAAGCTTCATTATATCTCGGTGAGTTTTCTAGAAAACGAGTAATTTATGTGCTCAAACACACATCTTTCGTGACTTTTCAAGCTTTGAACCTCCGTAACTTCGGCAAATGTGCTTCTAATTGCTTAAAAAATTGATCATAGAATCATCTCGTTGAGCTCTTCATCATGACTCATAAATCTTCATTATATGTCTGTGAGTTTTCTAGAAAACGAGTAATTTATGTGCTCAAACACACATCTTTCGTGACTTTTCAAGATTTGAACCTCCGTAACTTCGGCAAATGAGCTGCAACTACCTTCAAAATTTGACCACAGAATCATCTCAACGAGTTCTTTAACACGACTAAGAATGCTTCATTGTATCTTGGTGAGTTTTCTAGAAAACGAGTAATTTATGTTCACAAACACACATCTTTCGTGACTTTTCAAGATTTGAACCTCGGTAACTTCGGCAAATGTGCTTCAAATTGCTTAAAATAGTGATCATAGAATCATCTCGTTTAGCTATTCATCATGACTCATAAAGCTTCATTATATGTCGGTGAGTTTTCTAGAAAACGAGTAATTTATGTGCTCAAGCACACATCTTTCGTGACTTTTCAAGATTTGAACCTCCGTAACTTTGGCAAATGTGCTTCAAATTGCTTAAAAAATTGATCATAGAATCATCTCGTTGAGCTCTTCATCATGACTCATAAATCTTCATTATATGTCGGTGAGTTTTCTAGAAAACGAGTAATTTATGTGCTCAAACACACATCTTTCGTGATTTTTCAAGCTTTGAACCTCCGTAACTTCGGCAAATGAGCTCCAAATACCTTCAAAATTTTACCACAGAATCACCTCGACGATCTCTTTAACATGACAAATAAGGCTTCATTGTATCTAGGTGAGTTTTCTAGAAAACGAGTAATTTATGTGCTCAAACACACATCTTTCGTGACTTTTCAAGATTTGAACCTCCGTAACTTCGGCAAATGTGCTTCAAATTGCTTAAAAAATTGATCATAGAATCATCACGTTGAGCTCTTCATCATGACTCATAAAGCTTCATTATATCTCGGTGAGTTTTCTAGAAAACGAGTAATTTATGTGCTCAAACACACATCTTTCGTGATTTTTCAAGCGTTGAACCTCCGTAACTTCGGCAAATGAGCTCCAACTACCTTCAAAATTTGACCACAGAATCGCCTCAACGAGGTCTTTAACATGACAAATAAGGCTTCATTGTATCTTGGTGAGTTTTCTAGAAAACGAGTAATTTATGTGCTCAAACACACATCTTTCGTGACTTTTCAAGTTTTGAACCTCCGTAACTTCAGCAAATGAGCTCCAAATACCTTCAAAATTTTACCACAGAATCACCTCGACGAGCTCTTTAACATGACAAATAAGGCTTCATTGTATCTTGGTGAGTTTTCTAGAAAACGAGTAATTTATGTGCACAAACATACATCTTTCGTGACTTTTCAAGATTTGAACCTCGGTAACTTCGGCAAATGTGCTTCAAATTGCTTAAAAAATTGATCATAGAATCATCTCGTTGAGCTCTTCGTCTTGACTCATAAGGCTTCATTATATCTCGGTGAGTTTTCTAGAAAACGAGTAATTTATGTGCTCAAACACACATCTTTCGTGACTTTTCAAGCTTTGAACTTCCGTAACTTCGGCAAATGAGCTCCAACTACCTTCAAAATTTGACCACAGAATCGCCTCAACCAGCTCTTTATTATGACAAATAAGGCTTCATTGTATCTTGGTGAGTTTTTTAGAAAACTAGTAATTTATGTTCACAAACACACATATTTCGTGACTTTTCAAGTTTTGAACCTCCGTAACTTCGGCAAATGAGCTCCAAATACCTTCAAAATTTTACCACAGAATCACCTCGACGATCTCTTTAACATGACAAATAAGGCTTCATTGTATCTTGGTGAATTTTTGTAGAAAACGAGTAATTTATGTGCTCAAACACACATCTTTCGTGACTTTTCAAGTTTTGAACCTCCGTAACTTCGGCAAATGTGCTTCAAATTGCTTAAAAAATTGATCATAGAATCATCTCGTTTAGCTCTTCATCATGACTCATAAGGTTTCATTATATCTCGGTGAGTTTTCTAGAAAACGAGTAATTTATGTGCTCAAACACACATCTTTCGTGACTTTTCAAGATTTGAACCTCCGTAACTTCGGCAAATGAGCTCCAACTACCTTCAAAATTTGACCACAGAATCGCCTCAACGAGCTCTTTAATATTACAAATAAGGCTTCATTGTATCTTGGTGAGTTTTCTAGAAAACGAGTAATTTATGTGCACAAACACACTTCCTTCGTGACTTTTCAAGATTTGAACCTCCGTAACTTCGGCAAATGAGCTCCAAATACCTTCAAAATTTTACCACAGAATCACCTCGACGACCTCTTTAACATGACAAATAAGGCTTCATTGTATCTTGGTGAATTTTTGTAGAAAACGAGTAATTTATGTGCTCAAACACACATCTTTCGTGACTTTTCAAGATTTGAACCTCCGTAATTTCGGCAAATGTGCTTCAAATTGCTTAATAGATTGATCATAGAATCATCTCGTTTAGCTCTTCATCATGACTCATAAGGCTTCATTATATCTCGATGAGTTTTCTAGAAAACGAGTAATTTATATGCTCAAACACACATCTTTCGTGACTTTTCAAGTTTTGAACCTCCGTAACTTCGGCAAATGTGCTTCAAATTGCTTAAAAAATTGATCATAGAATCATCTCGTTTAGCTCTTCATCATGACTCATAAGGCTTCATTGTATCGTGGTGAGTTTTCTAGAAAACGAGTAATTTATGTGCTCAAACACACATCTTTCGTGACTTTTCAAGCTTTGAACTTCCGTAACTTCGGCAAATGAGCTCCAACTACCTTCAAAATTTGACCACAGAATCGCCTCAACCAGCTCTTTATTATGACAAATAAGGCTTCATTGTATCTTGGTGAGTTTTCTAGAAAACGAGTAATTTATGTTCTCAAACACACATCTTTCGTGACTTTTCAAGCTTTGAACCTCCGTAACTTCGGCAAATGTGCTTCAAATTGCTTAAAAAATTGATCATAGAATCATCTCGTTTAGCTCTTCATCATGACTCATAAGGCTTCATTATATCTAAGTGAGTTTTCTAGAAAACGAGTAATTTATGTGCTCAAACACACATCTTTCGTGACTTTTCAAGCTTTGAACATCCGTAACTTCGGCAAATGAGCTCCAAATACCTTCAAAATTTTACCACAGAATCACCTCGACGACCTCTTTAACATGACAAATAAGGCTTCATTGAATCTTGGTGAATTTTTGTAGAAAACGAGTAATTTATGTGCTCAAACACACATCTTTCGTGACTTTTCAAGATTTGAACCTCCGTAATTTCGGCAAATGTGCTTCAAATTGCTTAATAGATTGATCATAGAATCATCTCGTTTAGCTCTTCATCATGACTCATAAAGCTTCATTATATCTCGGTGAGTTTTCTAGAAAACGAGTAATTTATATGCTCAAACACACATCTTTCGTGACTTTTCAAGTTTTGAACCTCCGTAACTTCGGCAAATGTGCTTCAAATTGCTTAAAAAATTGATCATAGAATCATCTCGTTTAGCTCTTCATCATGACTCATAAAGCTTCATTATATCTCGGTGAGTTTTCTAGAAAACGAGTAATTTATGTGCACAAACATACATCTTTCGTGACTTTTCAAGTTTTGAACCTCCGTAACTTCAGCAAATGAGCTCCAACTACCTTCAAAATTTTACCACAGAATCACCTCGACGAGCTCTTTAACATGACAAATAAGGCTTCATTGTATCTTGGTGAGTTTTCTAGAAAACGAGTAATTTATGTGCACAAACATATATCTTTCGTGACTTTTCAAGATTTGAACCTCCGTAACTTCGGCAAATGTGCTTCAAATTGCTTAAAAAATTGATCATAGAATCATCTCGTTGAGCTCTTCATCATGACTGATAAGGCTTCATTATATCTAAGTGAGTTTTCTAGAAAACGAGTAATTTATGTGCTCAAACACACAGCTTTCGTGACTTTTCAAGATTTGAACCTCCGTAACTTCGGCAAATGTTCTTCAAATTGCTTAAAAAATTGATCATAGAATCATCACGTTGAGCTCTTCATCATGACTCATAAAGCTTCATTATATCTTGGTGAGTTTTCTAGAAAACGAGTAATTTATGTGCACAAACATACATCTTGCGTGACTTTTCAAGTTTTGAACCTCCATAACTTCGGAAAATGAGCTCCAAATACCTTCAAAATTTTACCACAGAATCACCTCGACGACCTCTTTAACATGACAAATAAGGCTTCATTGTATCTTGGTGAATTTTTGTAGAAAACGAGTAATTTATGTGCTCAAACACACATCTTTCGTGACTTTTCAAGATTTGAACCTCCGTAATTTCGGCAAATGTGCTTCAAATTGCTTAATAGATTGATCATAGAATCATCTCGTTTAGCTCTTCATCATGACTCATAAGGCTTCATTATATCTCGATGAGTTTTCTAGAAAACGAGTAATTTATATGCTCAAACACACATCTTTCGTGACTTTTCAAGTTTTGAACCTCCGTAACTTCGGCAAATGTGCTTCAAATTGCTTCAAAAAATTGATCATAGAATCATCTCTTTTAGCTCTTCATCATGACTCACAAGGCTTCATTGTATCTTGGTGAGTTTTCTAGAAAACGAGTAATTTATGTGCACAAACATACATCTTGCGTGACTTTTCAAGTTTTGAACCTCCGTAACTTCGGCAAATGTGCTTCAAATTGCTTAAAAAATTGATCATAGAATCATCTCGTTGAGCTCTTCATCAGGACTGATAAGGCTTCATTATATCTAAGTGAGTTTTCTAGAAAACGAGTAATTTATGTGCTCAAACACACAGCTTTCGTGACTTTTCAAGATTTGAACCTCCGTAACTTCGGCAAATGTTCTTCAAATTGCTTAAAAAATTGATCATAGAATCATCACGTTGAGCTCTTCATCATGACTCATAAAGCTTCATTATATCTCGGTGAGTTTTCTAGAAAACGAGTAATTTATGTGCTCAAACACACATCTTTCGTGACTTTTCAAGATTTGAACCTCCGTAACTTCGGCAAATGTGCTTCAAATTGCTTAAAAAATTGATCATAGAATCATCTCGTTGAGCTCTTCATCATGACTCATAAGGCTTCATTATATCTAAGTGAGTTTTCTAGAAAACGAGTAATTTATGTGCTCAAACACACATCTTTCGTGACTTTTCAAGATTTGAACCTCCGTAACTTCGGCAAATGTGCTTCAAATTGCTTAAAAAATTGATCATAGAATCATCACGTTGAGCTCTTCATCATGACTCATAAAGCTTCATTATATCTCGGTGAGTTTTCTAGAAAACGAGTAATTTATGTGCTCAAACACACATCTTTCGTGACTTTTCAAGCTTTGAACCTCCGTAACTTCGGCAAATGTGCTTCAAATTGCTTAAAAAATTGATCATAGAATCATCTCGTTGAGCTCTTCATCATGACTGATAAGGCTTCATTATATCTCGGTGAGTTTTCTAGAAAACGAGTAATTTATGTGCTCAAACACACATCTTTCGTGACTTTTCAAGTTTTGAACCTCCGTAACTTCGGCAAATGTGCTTCAAATTGCTTAAAAAATTGATCATAGAATCATCTCGTTTAGCTCTTCATCATGACTCATAAGGTTTCATTATATCTCGGTGAGTTTTCTAGAAAACGAGTAATTTATGTGCTCAAACACACATCTTTCGTGACTTTTCAAGATTTGAACCTCCGTAACTTCGGCAAATGAGCTCCAACTACCTTCAAAATTTGACCACAGAATCGCCTCAACGAGCTCTTTAACATGACAAATAAGGCTTCATTGTATCTTGGTGAGTTTTTTAGAAAACTAGTAATTTATGTTCACAAACAAACATCTTTCGTGACTTTTCAAGTTTTGAACCTCCGTAACTTCAGCAAATGAGCTCCAAATACCTTCAAAATTTTACCATAGAATCACCTCGACGAGCTCTTTAACATGACAAATAAGGCTTCATTGTATCTTGGTGAGTTTTCTAGAAAACGAGTAATTTATGTGCTCAAACACACATCTTTCGTGACTTTTCAAGCTTTGAACCTCCGTAACTTCGGCAAATGTTCTTCAAATTGCTTAAAAAATTGATCATAGAATCACCTCTTTTAGCTCTTCATCATGACTCACAAGGCTTCATTGTATCTTGGTGAGTTTTCTAGAAAACGAGTAATTTATGTGCACAAACATACATCTTGCGTGACTTTTCAAGTTTTGAACCTCCGTAACTTCGGCAAATGTGCTTCAAATTGCTTAAAAAATTGATCATAGAATCATCTCGTTTAGCTCTTCATCATGACTCATAAAGCTTCATTATATCTCGGTGAGTTTTCTAGAAAACGAGTAATTTATGTGCACAAACATACATCTTTCGTGACTTTTCAAGTTTTGAACCTCCGTAACTTCAGCAAATGAGCTCCAAATACCTTCAAAATTTTACCACAGAATCACCTCGACGAGCTCTTTAACATGACAAATAAGGCTTCATTGTATCTTGGTGAGTTTTCTAGAAAACGAGTAATTTATGTGCACAAACATACATCTTTCGTGACTTTTCAAGATTTGAACCTCCGTAACTTCGGCAAATGTGCTTCAAATTGCTTAAAAAATTGATCATAGAATCATCTCGTTTAGCTCTTCATCATGACTCATAAGGCTTCATTGTATCTTGGTGAGTTTTCTAGAAAACGAGTAATTTATGTGCACAAACATACATCTTGCGTGACTTTTCAAGTTTTGAACCTCCATAACTTCGGCAAATGAGCTCCAAATACCTTCAAAATTTTACCACAGAATCACCTCGACGAGCTCTTTAACATGACAAATAAGGCTTCATTGTATCTTGGTGAATTTTTGTAGAAAACGAGTAATTTATGTGCTCAAACACACATCTTTCGTGACTTTTCAAGATTTGAACCTCCGTAATTTCGGCAAATGAGCTCCAAATACCTTCAAAATTTTACCACAGAATCACCTCGACGAGCTCTTTAACATGACAAATAAGGCTTCATTGTATCTTGGTGAATTTTTGTAGAAAACGAGTAATTTATGTGCTCAAACACACATCTTTCGTGACTTTTCAAGATTTGAACCTCCGTAATTTCGGCAAATGAGCTCCAAATACCTTCAAAATTTTACCACAGAATCACCTCGACGAGCTCTTTAACATGACAAATAAGGCTTCATTGTATCTTGGTGAATTTTTGTAGAAAACGAGTAATTTATGTGCTCAAACACACATCTTTCGTGACTTTTCAAGATTTGAACCTCCGTAATTTCGGCAAATGTGCTTCAAATTGCTTAAAAAATTGATCATAGAATCATCTCGTTGAGCTCTTCATCATGACTGATAAGGCTTCATTATATCTAAGTGAGTTTTCTAGAAAACGAGTAATTTATGTGCTCAAACACACAGCTTTCGTGACTTTTCAAGATTTGAACCTCCGTAACTTCGGCAAATGTTCTTCAAATTGCTTAAAAAATTGATCATAGAATCATCACGTTGAGCTCTTCATCATGACTCATAAAGCTTCATTATATCTTGGTGAGTTTTCTAGAAAACGAGTAATTTATGTGCACAAACATACATCTTGCGTGACTTTTCAAGTTTTGAACCTCCATAACTTCGGAAAATGAGCTCCAAATACCTTCAAAATTTTACCACAGAATCAACTCGACGACCTCTTTAACATGACAAATAAGGCTTCATTGTATCTTGGTGAATTTTTGTAGAAAACGAGTAATTTATGTGCTCAAACACACATCTTTCGTGACTTTTCAAGATTTGAACCTCCGTAATTTCGGCAAATGTGCTTCAAATTGCTTAATAGATTGATCATAGAATCATCTCGTTTAGCTCTTCATCATGACTCATAAGGCTTCATTATATCTCGATGAGTTTTCTAGAAAACGAGTAATTTATATGCTCAAACACACATCTTTCGTGACTTTTCAAGTTTTGAACCTCCGTAACTTCGGCAAATGTGCTTCAAATTGCTTAAAAAATTGATCATAGAATCATCTCGTTTAGCTCTTCATCATGACTCATAAGGCTTCATTGTATCTTGGTGAGTTTTCTAGAAAACGAGTAATTTATGTGCACAAACATACATCTTGCGTGACTTTTCAAGTTTTGAACCTCCATAACTTCGGCAAATGAGCTCCAAATACCTTCAAAATTTTACCACAGAATCACCTCGACGAGCTCTTTAACATGACAAATAAGGCTTCATTGTATCTTGGTGAATTTTTGTAGAAAACGAGTAATTTATGTGCTCAAACACACATCTTTCGTGACTTTTCAAGCTTTGAACCTCCGTAACTTCGGCAAATGAGCTCCAAATACCTTCAAAATTTTACCACAGAATCACCTGGACGATCTCTTTAACATGACAAATAAGGCTTCATTGTATCTTGGTGAGTTTTCTAGAAAACGAGTAATTTATGTGCTCAAACACACATCTTTCGTGACTTTTCAAGCTTTGAACCTCCGTAACTTCGGCAAATGTGCTTCAAATTGCTTAAAAAATTGATCATAGAATCATCTCGTTTAGCTCTTCATCATGACTCATAAGGCTTCATTATATCTAAGTGAGTTTTCTAGAAAACGAGTAATTTATGTGCTCAAACACACATCTTTCGTGACTTTTCAAGCTTTGAACGTCCGTAACTTCGGCAAATGAGCTCCAAATACCTTCAAAATTTTACCACAGAATCACCTCGACGACCTCTTTAACATGACAAATAAGGCTTCATTGTATCTTGGTGAATTTTTGTAGAAAACGAGTAATTTATGTGCTCAAACACACATCTTTCGTGACTTTTCAAGCTTTGAACCTCCGTAACTTCGGCAAATGTGCTTCAAATTGCTTAATAGATTGATCATAGAATCATCTCGTTGAGCTCTTCGTCATGACTCATAAGGCTTCATTATATCTAAGTGAGTTTTCTAGAAAACGAGTAATTTATGTGCTCAAACACACATCTTTCGTGACTTTTCAAGATTTGAACCTCCGTAACTTCGGCAAATGTGCTTCAAATTGCTTAAAAAATTGATCATAGAATCATCACGTTGAGCTCTTCATCATGACTCATAAAGCTTCATTATATCTCGGTGAGTTTTCTAGAAAACGAGTAATTTATGTGCTCAAACACACATCTTTCGTGACTTTTCAAGATTTGAACCTCCGTAACTTCGGCAAATGTGCTTCAAATTGCTTAAAAAATTGATCATAGAATCATCTCGTTGAGCTCTTCATCATGACTCATAAGGCTTCATTATATCTAAGTGAGTTTTCTAGAAAACGAGTAATTTATGTGCTCAAACACACATCTTTCGTGACTTTTCAAGATTTGAACCTCCGTAACTTCGGCAAATGTGCTTCAAATTGCTTAAAAAATTGATCATAGAATCATCACGTTGAGCTCTTCATCATGACTCATAAAGCTTCATTATATCTCGGTGAGTTTTCTAGAAAACGAGTAATTTATGTGCTCAAACACACATCTTTCGTGACTTTTCAAGCTTTGAACCTCCGTAACTTCGGCAAATGTGCTTCAAATTGCTTAAAAAATTGATCATAGAATCATCTCGTTGAGCTCTTCATCATGACTGATAAGGCTTCATTATATCTAAGTGAGTTTTCTAGAAAACGAGTAATTTATGTGCTCAAACACACATCTTTCGTGACTTTTCAAGATTTGAACGTCCGTAACTTCGGCAAATGAGCTCCAAATACCTTCAAAATTTTACCACAGAATCACCTCGACGACCTCTTTAACATGACAAATAAGGCTTCATTGTATCTTGGTGAGTTTTCTAGAAAACGAGTAATTTATGTGCTCAAACACACATCTTTCGTGACTTTTCAAGCTTTGAACCTCCGTAACTTCGGCAAATGTGCTTCAAATTGCTTAAAAAATTGATCATAGAATCATCTCGTTTAGCTCTTCATCATGACTCATAAGGCTTCATTATATCTAAGTGAGTTTTCTAGAAAACGAGTAATTTATGTGATCAAACACACATCTTTCGTGACTTTTCAAGCTTTGAACCTCCGTAACTTCGGCAAATGTGCTTCAAATTGCTTAAAAAATTGATCATAGAATCATCTCGTTGAGCTCTTCATCATGACTCATAATGCTTCATTATATCTCGGTGAGTTTTCTAGAAAACGAGTAATTTATGTGCACAAACATACATCTTTCGTGACTTTTCAAGTTTTGAACCTCCGTAACTTCAGCAAATGAGCTACAAATACCTTCAAAATTTTACCACAGAATCACCTCGACGAGCTCTTTAACATGACAAATAAGGCTTCATTGTATCTTGGTGAATTTTTGTAGAAAACTAGTAATTTATGTGCTCAAACACACATCTTTCGTGACTTTTCAAGATTTGAACCTCCGTAACTTCGGCAAATGTGCTTCAAATTGCTTAAAAAATTGATCATAGAATCATCTCGTTGAGCTCTTCATCATGACTCATAATGCTTCATTATCTCGGTGAGTTTTCTAGAAAACGAGTAATTTATGTGCACAAACATACATCTTTCGTGACTTTTCAAGTTTTGAACCTCCGTAACTTCAGCAAATGAGCTACAAATACCTTCAAAATTTTACCACAGAATCACCTCGACGAGCTCTTTAACATGACAAATAAGGCTTCATTGTATCTTGGTGAATTTTTGTAGAAAACTAGTAATTTATGTGCTCAAACACACATCTTTCGTGACTTTTGAAGCTTTGAACCTCCGTAACTTCGGCAAATGAGCTCCACATACCTTCAAAATTTGACTACAGAATCGCCTCAACGAGCTTTTTAAAATGACAAATAAGGCTTCATTGTATCTTGGTGAGTTTTCTAGAAAACGAGTAATTTATGTTCACAAACACACATCTTTCGTGACTTTTCAAGTTTTGAACCTCCGTAACTTCGGCAAATGAGCTCCAAATACCTTCAAAATTTTACCACAGAATCACCTCCACGACCTCTTTAACATGACAAATAAGGCTTCATTGTATCTTGGTGAATTTTTGTAGAAAACGAGTAATTTATGTGCTCAAACACACATCTTTCGTGACTTTTCAAGCTTTGAACCTCCGTAACTTCGGCAAATGTGCTTCAAATTGCTTAAAAAATTGATCATAGAATCATCTCGTTTAGCTCTTCATCATGACTCATAACGCTTCATTATATCTCGATGAGTTTTCTAGAAAACGAGTAATTTATGTGCTTAAACACACATCTTTCGTGATTTTTCAAGCTTTGAACCTCCGTAACTTCGGCAAATGTGCTTCAAATTGCTTAAAAAATTGATCATAGAATCATCTCGTTTAGCTCTTCATCATGACTCATAAGGCTTCATTATATCTCGATGAGTTTTCTAGAAAACGAGTAATTTATATGCTCAAACACACATCTTTCGTGACTTTTCAAGATTTGAACCTCCGTAACTTCGGCAAATGTGCTTCAAATTGCTTAAAAAATTAATCATAGAATCATCACGTTGAGCTCTTCATCATGACTCATAAAGCTTCATTATATCTCGGTGAGTTTTCTAGAAAACGAGTAATTTATGTGCACAAACATACATCTTTCGTGACTTTTCAAGTTTTGAACCTCCGTAACTTCAGCAAATGAGCTCCAAATACCTTCAAAATTTTACCACAGAATCACCTCGACGAGCTCTTTAACATGACTCATAAGGCTTCATTATATCTCGATGAGTTTTCTAGAAAACGAGTAATTTATGTGCTCAAACACACATCTTTCGTGACTTTTCAAGATTTGAACCTCCGTAACTTCGGCAAATGAGCTGCAACTACCTTCAAAATTTTACCACAGAATCATCTCAACGAGCTCTTTAACACGACTAAGAAGGCTTCATTGTATCTTGGTGAGTTTTCTAGAAAACGAGTAATTTATGTGCACAAACATACATCTTTCGTGACTTTTCAAGTTTTGAACCTCCGTAACTTCAGCAAATGAGCTCCAAATACCTTCAAAATTTTACCACAGAATCACCTCGACGAGCTCTTTAACACGACAAATAAGGCTTCATTGTATCTTGGTGAGTTTTCTAGAAAACGAGTAATTTATGTGCTCAAACACACATCTTTCGTGACTTTTCAAGATTTGAACCTCCGTAACTTCGGCAAATGAGCTGCAACTACCTTCAAAATTTGACCACAGAATCATCTCAACGAGCTCTTTAACACGACTAAGAAGGCTTCATTATATCTAGGTGAGTTTTCTAGAAAACGATTAATTTATGTGCTCAAGCACACATCTTTCGTGACTTTTCAAGTTTTGAACCTCCGTAATTTCGGCAAATGAGCTCCAAATACCTTCAAAATTTTACCACAGAATCACCTCGACGATCTCTTTAACATGACAAATAAGGCTTCATTGTATCTTGGTGAGTTTTCTAGAAAACGAGTAATTTATGCGCACAAACACACATCTTTCGTGATTTTTCAAGCTTTGAACCTCCGTAACTTCGGCAAATGTGCTTCAAATTGCTTAAAAAATTGATCATAGAATCATCTCGTCGAGCTCTTCATCATGACTCATAAGGCTTCATTATATCTAAGTGAGTTTTCTAGAAAACGAGTAATTTATGTGCACAAACACACATCTTTCGTGATTTTTCAAGCTTTGAACCTCCGTAACTTCGGCAAATGTGCTTCAAATTGCTTAAAAAATTGATCATAGAATCATCTCGTTGAGCTCTTCATCATGACTCATAAGGCTTCATTATATCTAAGTGAGTTTTTTAGAAAACTAGTAATTTATGTTCACAAACACACATCTTTCGTGACTTTTCAAGTTTTGAACCTACGTAACTTCGGCAAATGAGCTCCAAATACCTTCAAAATTTTACCACAGAATCACCTCGAAGAGCTCTTTAACATGACTCATAAGGCTTCATTATATCTCGATGAGTTTTCTAGAAAACGAGTAATTTATATGCTCAAACACATATCTTTCGTGACTTTTCAAGATTTGAACCTCCGTAACTTCGGCAAATGTGCTTCAAATTGCTTAAAAAATTGATCATAGAATCATCACGTTGAGCTCTTCATCATGACTCATAAAGCTTCATTATATCTAGGTGAGTTTTCTAGAAAACGAGTAATTTATGTGCTCAAGCACACATCTTTCGTGACTTTTCAAGTTTTGAACCTCCGTAATTTCGGCAAATGAGCTCCAAATACCTTCAAAATTTTACCACACAATCACCTCGACGATCTCTTTAACATGACACATAAGGCTTCATTGTATCTTGGTGAGTTTTCTAGAAAACGAGTAATTTATGCGCACAAACACACATCTTTCGTGATTTTTCAAGCTTTGAACCTCCGTAACTTCGGCAAATGTGCTTCAAATTGCTTAAAAAATTGATCATAGAATCATCTCGTCGAGCTCTTCATCATGACTCATAAGGCTTCATTATATCTAAGTGAGTTTTCTAGAAAACGAGTAATTTATATGCTCAAACACACATCTTTCGTGACTTTTCAAGATTTGAACCTCCGTAACTTCGGCAAATGTGCTTCAAATTGCTTAAAAAATTGATCATAGAATCATCACGTTGAGCTCTTCATCATGACTCATAAAGCTTCATTATATCTCGGTGAGTTTTCTAGAAAACGAGTAATTTATGTGCACAAACATACATCTTTCGTGACTTTTCAAGTTTTGAACCTCCGTAACTTCAGCAAATGAGCTCCAAATACCTTCAAAATTTTACCACAGAATCACTTCGTCGAGCTCTTTAACATGACTCATAAGGCTTCATTATATCTCGATGAGTTTTCTAGAAAACGAGTAATTTATGTGCTCAAACACACATCTTTCGTGACTTTTCAAGATTTGAACCTCCGTAACTTCGGCAAATGAGCTGCAACTACCTTCAAAATTTTACCACAGAACCATCTCAACGAGCTCTTTAACACGACTAAGAAGGCTTCATTGTATCTTGGTGAGTTTTCTAGAAAACGAGTAATTTATGTGCACAAACATACATCTTTCGTGACTTTTCAAGTTTTGAACCTCCGTAACTTCAGCAAATGAGCTCCAAATACCTTCAAAATTTTACCACAGAATCACCTCGACGAGCTCTTTAACATGACAAATAAGGCTTCATTGTATCTTGGTGAGTTTTCTAGAAAACGAGTAATTTATGTGCTCAAACACACATCTTTCGTGACTTTTCAAGCTTTGAACGTCCGTAACTTCGGCAAATGAGCTGCAACTACCTTCAAAATTTGACCACAGAATCATCTCAACGAGCTCTTTAACACGACTAAGAAGGCTTCATTGTATCTTGGTGAGTTTCCTAGAAAACGAGTAATTTATGTGCACAAACATATATCTTTCGTGACTTTTCAAGTTTTGAACCTCCGTAACTTCAGCAAATGAGCTCCAAATACCTTCAAAATTTTACTACAGAATCAACTCGACGAGCTCTTTAACATGACTCATAAGGCTTCATTATATCTCGATGAGTTTTCTAGAAAACGAGTAATTTATGTGCTCAAACACACATCTTTCGTGACTTTTCAAGATTTGAACCTCCGTAACTTCGGCAAATGTGCTTCAAATTGCTTAAAAAATTGATCATAGAATCATCTCGTTGAGCTCTTCATCATGACTGATAAGGCTTCATTATATCTAAGTGAGTTTTCTAGAAAACGAGTAATTTATGTGCACAAACATACATCTTTCGTGACTTTTCAAGATTTGAACCTCCGTAACTTCGGCAAATGTGCTTCAAATTGCTTAAAAAATTGATCATAGAATCATCACGTTGAGCTCTTCATCATGACTCATAAAGCTTCATTATATCTCGGTGAGTTTTCTAGAAAACGAGTAATTTATGTGCACAAACATACATCTTTCGTGACTTTTCAAGCTTTGAACCTCCGTAACTTCGGCAAATGTGCTTCAAATTGCTTAAAAAATTGATCATAGAATCATCTCGTTTAGCTCTTCATCATGACTCATAAGGTTTCATTATATCTCGGTGAGTTTTCTAGAAAACGAGTAATTTATGTGCTCAAACACACATCTTTCGTGACTTTTCAAGCTTTGAACCTCCGTAACTTCGGCAAATGAGCTCCAACTACCTTCAAAATTTGACCACAGAATCACCTCAACGAGCTCTTTAACATGACAAATAAGGCTTCATTGTATCTTGGTGAGTTTTTTAGAAAACTAGTAATTTATGTTCACAAACACACATCTTTCGTGACTTTTCAAGTTTTGAACCTACGTAACTTCGGCAAATGAGCTCCAAATACCTTCAAAATTTTACCACAGAATCACCTCGACGAGCTCTTTAACATGACAAATAAGGCTTCATTGTATCTTGGTGAGTTTTCTAGAAAACGAGTAATTTATGTGCTCAAACACACATCTTTCGTGACTTTTCAAGCTTTGAACCTCCGTAACTTCGGCAAATGTGCTTCAAATTGCTTAATAAATTGATCATAGAATCATCTCGTTTAGCTCTTCATCATGACTCATAAGGCTTCATTATATCTCGATGAGTTTTCTAGAAAACGAGTAATTTATATGCTCAAACAAACATCTTTCGTGACTTTGCAAGATTTGAAACTCCGTAACTTCGGCAAATGTGCTTCAAATTGCTTAAAAAATTGATCATAGAATCATCACGTTGAGCTCTTCATCATGACTCATAAAGCTTCATTATATCTCGGTGAGTTTTCTAGAAAACGAGTAATTTATGTGCACAAACATATATCTTTCGTGACTTTTCAAGTTTTGAACCTCCGTAACTTCAGCAAATGAGCTCCAAATACCTTCAAAATTTTACTACAGAATCAACTCGACGAGCTCTTTAACATGACTCATAAGGCTTCATTATATCTCGATGAGTTTTCTAGAAAACGAGTAATTTATGTGCTCAAACACACATCTTTCGTGACTTTTCAAGATTTGAACCTCCGTAACTTCGGCAAATGAGGTGCAACTACCTTCAAAATTTGACCACAGAATCATCTCAACGAGCTCTTTAACACGACTATGAAGGCTTCATTGTATCTTGGTGAGTTTTCTAGAAAACGAGTAATTTATGTGTACAAACTTACATCTTTCGTGACTTTTCAAGTTTTGAACCTCCGTAACTTCGGTAAATGTGCTTCAAATTGCTTAAAAAATTGATCATAGAATCATCTCGTTTAGCTCTTCATCATGACTCATAAGGCTTCATTATATCTCGATGAGTTTTCTAGAAAACGAGTACTTAATATGCTCAAACACATCTTTCGTGACTTTTCAAGATTTGAACCTCCGTAACTTCGGCAAATGAGCTGCAACTACCTTCAAAAATTGACCACAGAATCATCTCAACGAGCTCTTTAACACGACTAAGAAGGCTTCATTATATCTAAGTGAGTTTTCTAGAAAACGAGTAATTTATGTGCTCAAACACACATCTTTCGTGACTTTTCAAGCTTTGAACCTCCGTAACTTCGGCAAATGAGCTGCAACTACCTTCAAAATTTGACCACAGAATCATCTCAACGAGCTCTTTAACACGACTAAGAAGGCTTCATTGTATCTTGGTGAGTTTCCTAGAAAACGAGTAATTTATGTGCACAAACATACATCTTTCGTGACTTTTCAAGTTTTGAACCTCCGTAACTTCAGCAAATGAGCTCCAAATACCTTCAAAATTTTACCACAGAATCACCTCGACGAGCTCTTTAACATGACAAATAAGGCTTCATTGTATCTTGGTGAGTTTTTTAGAAAACTAGTAATTTATGTTCACAAACACACATCTTTCGTGACTTTTCAAGTTTTGAACCTACGTAACTTCGGCAAATGAGCTCCAAATACCTTCAAAATTTTACCACAGAATCACCTCGACGAGCTCTTTAACATGACAAATAAGGCTTCATTGTATCTTGGTGAGTTTTCTAGAAAACGAGTAATTTATGTGCTCAAACACACATCTTTCGTGACTTTTCAAGCTTTGAACCTCCGTAACTTCGGCAAATGTGCTTCAAATTGCTTAATAAATTGATCATAGAATCATCTCGTTTAGCTCTTCATCATGACTCATAAGGCTTCATTATATCTCGATGAGTTTTCTAGAAAACGAGTAATTTATATGCTCAAACACACATCTTTCGTGACTTTTCAAGATTTGAAACTCCGTAACTTCGGCAAATGTGCTTCAAATTGCTTAAAAAATTGATCATAGAATCATCACGTTGAGCTCTTCATCATGACTCATAAAGCTTCATTATATCTCGGTGAGTTTTCTAGAAAACGAGTAATTTATGTGCACAAACATATATCTTTCGTGACTTTTCAAGTTTTGAACCTCCGTAACTTCAGCAAATGAGCTCCAAATACCTTCAAAATTTTACTACAGAATCAACTCGACGAGCTCTTTAACATGACTCATAAGGCTTCATTATATCTCGATGAGTTTTCTAGAAAACGAGTAATTTATGTGCTCAAACACACATCTTTCGTGACTTTTCAAGATTTGAACCTCCGTAACTTCGGCAAATGAGCTGCAACTACCTTCAAAATTTGACCACAGAATCATCTCAACGAGCTCTTTAACACGACTATGAAGGCTTCATTGTATCTTGGTGAGTTTTCTAGAAAACGAGTAATTTATGTGCACAAACTTACATCTTTCGTGACTTTTCAAGTTTTGAACCTCCGTAACTTCGGCAAATGTGCTTCAAATTGCTTAAAAAATTGATCATAGAATCATCTCGTTTAGCTCTTCATCATGACTCATAAGGTTTCATTATATCTCGGTGAGTTTTCTAGGAAACGAGTAATTTATGTGCACAAACATACATCTTGCGTGACTTTTCAAGTTTTGAACCTCCATAACTTCGGCAAATGAGCTCCAAATACCTTCAAAATTTTACCACAGAATCACCTCGACGAGCTCTTTAAGATGACAAATAAGGCTTCATTGTATCTTGGTGAGTTTTCTAGAAAACGAGTAATTTATGTGCACAAACACACATCTTTCGTGATTTTTCAAGCTTTGAACCTCCGTAACTTCGGCAAATGTGCTTCAAATTGCTTAAAAAATTGATCATAGAATCATCTCGTTTAGCTCTTCATCATGACTCATAAGGCTTCATTATATCTCGATGAGTTTTCTAGAAAACGAGTACTTAATATGCTCAAACACATATCTTTCGTGACTTTTCAAGATTTGAACCTCCGTAACTTCGGCAAATGAGCTGCAACTACCTTCAAAAATTGACCACAGAATCATCTCAACGAGCTCTTTAACACGACTAAGAAGGCTTCATTATATCTAAGTGAGTTTTCTAGAAAACGAGTAATTTATGTGCTCAAACACACATCTTTCGTGACTTTTCAAGCTTTGAACCTCCGTAACTTCGGCAAATGTGCTTCAAATTGCTTAAAAAATTGATCATAGAATCATCTCGTTTAGCTCTTCATCATGACTCATAAGGCTTCATTGTATCTTGGTGAGTTTTCTAGAAAACGAGTAATTTATGTGCACAAACATATATCTTTCGTGACTTTTCAAGTTTTGAACCTCCGTAACTTCAGCAAATGAGCTCCAAATACCTTCAAAATTTTACCACAGAATCACCTCGACGAGCTCTTTAAGATGACAAATAAGGCTTCATTGTATCTTGGTGAGTTTTCTAGAAAACGAGTAATTTATGTGCACAAACACACATCTTTCGTGATTTTTCAAGCTTTGAACCTCCGTAACTTCGGCAAATGTGCTTCAAATTGCTTAAAAAATTGATCATAGAATCATCTCGTTTAGCTCTTCATCATGACTCATAAGGCTTCATTGTATCTTGGTGAGTTTTCTAGAAAACGAGTAATTTATGTGCTCAAACACACATCTTTCGTGACTTTTCAAGATTTGAACCTCCGTAACTTCGGCAAATGAGCTGCAACTACCTTCAAAATTTGACCACAGAATCATCTCAACGAGCTCTTTAACACGACTATGAAGTCTTCATTGTATCTTGGTGAGTTTTCTAGAAAACGAGTAATTTATGTGCACAAACTTACATCTTTCGTGACTTTTCAAGTTTTGAACCTCCGTAACATCGGCAAATGTGCTTCAAATTGCTTAAAAAATTGATCATAGAATCATCTCGTTTAGCTCTTCATCATGACTCATAAGGTTTCATTATATCTCGGTGAGTTTTCTAGAAAACGAGTAATTTATGTGCTCAAACACACATCTTTCGTGACTTTTCAAGTTTTGAACCTCCGTAACTTCGGCAAATGAGCTCCAACTACCTTCAAAATTTGACCACAGAATCACCTCAACGAGCTCTTTAACATGACAAATAAGGCTTCATTGTAGCTTGGTGAGTTTTTTAGAAAACTAGTAATTTATGTTCACAAACACACATCTTTCGTGACTTTTCAAGTTTTGAACCTACGTAACATCGGCAAATGAGCTCCAAATACCTTCAAAATTTTACCACATAATCACCTCAACGAGCTCTTTAACATGACAAATAAGGCTTCATTGTATCTTGGTGAGTTTTTTAGAAAACTAGTAATTTATGTTCACAAACACACATCTTTCGTGACTTTTCAAGTTTTGAACCTACGTAACATCGGCAAATGAGCTCCAAATACCTTCAAAATTTTACCACATAATCACCTCAACGAGCTCTTTAACATGACAAATAAGGCTTCATTGTATCTTGGTGAGTTTTTTAGAAAACTAGTAATTTATGTTCACAAACACACATCTTTCGTGACTTTTCAAGTTTTGAACCTACGTAACTTCGGCAAATGAGCTCCAAATACCTTCAAAATTTTACCACAGAATCACCTCGACGAGCTCTTTAACATGACAAATAAGGCTTCATTGTATCTTGGTGAGTTTTCTAGAAAACGAGTAATTTATGTGCTCAAACACACATCTTTCGTGACTTTTCAAGCTTTGAACCTCCGTAACTTCGGCAAATGTGCTTCAAATTGCTTAATAAATTGATCATAGAATCATCTCGTTTAGCTCTTCATCATGACTCATAAGGCTTCATTATATCTCGATGAGTTTTCTAGAAAACGAGTAATTTATATGCTCAAACACACATCTTTCGTGACTTTTCAAGATTTGAAACTCCGTAACTTCGGCAAATGTGCTTCAAATTGCTTAAAAAATTGATCATAGAATCATCACGTTGAGCTCTTCATCATGACTCATAAAGCTTCATTATATCTCGGTGAGTTTTCTAGAAAACGAGTAATTTATGTGCACAAACATATATCTTTCGTGACTTTTCAAGTTTTGAACCTCCGTAACTTCAGCAAATGAGCTCCAAATACCTTCAAAATTTTACTACAGAATCAACTCGACGAGCTCTTTAACATGACTCATAAGGCTTCATTATATCTCGATGAGTTTTCTAGAAAACGAGTAATTTATGTGCTCAAACACACATCTTTCGTGACTTTTCAAGATTTGAACCTCCGTAACTTCGGCAAATGAGCTGCAACTACCTTCAAAATTTGACCACAGAATCATCTCAACGAGCTCTTTAACACTACTATGAAGGCTTCATTGTATCTTGGTGAGTTTTCTAGAAAACGAGTAATTTATGTGCACAAACTTACATCTTTCGTGAATTTTCAAGTTTTGAACCTCCGTAACTTCGGCAAATGTGCTTCAAATTGCTTAAAAAATTGATCATAGAATCATCTCGTTTAGCTCTTCATCATGACTCATAAGGTTTCATTATATCTCGGTGAGTTTTCTAGGAAACGAGTAATTTATGTGCACAAACATACATCTTGCGTGACTTTTCAAGTTTTGAACCTCCATAACTTCGGCAAATGAGCTCCAAATACCTTCAAAATTTTACCACAGAATCACCTCGACGAGCTCTTTAACATGACAAATAAGGCTTCATTGTATCTTGGTGAGTTTTCTAGAAAACGAGTACTTAATATGCTCAAACACACATCTTTCGTGACTTTTCAAGCTTTGAACCTCCGTAACTTCGGCAAATGTGCTTCAAATTGCTTAAAAAATTGATCATAGAATCATCTCGTTTAGCTCTTCATCATGACTCATAAGGCTTCATTGTATCTTGGTGAGTTTTCTAGAAAACGAGTAATTTATGTGCACAAACATACATCTTGCGTGACTTTTCAAGTTTTGAACCTCCATAACTTCGGCAAATGAGCTCCAAATACCTTCAAAATTTTACCACAGAATCACCTCGACGAGCTCTTTAACATGACAAATAAGGCTTCATTGTATCTTGGTGAATTTTTGTAGAAAACTAGTAATTTATGTGCTCAAACACACATCTTTCGTGACTTTTCAAGATTTGAACCTCCGTAACTTCGGCAAATGTGCTTCAAATTGCTTAAAAAATTGATCATAGAATCATCTCGTTGAGCTCTTCATCATGACTCATAAGGCTTCATTATATCTAAGTGAGATTTCTAGAAAACGAGTAATTTATGTGCTCAAACACACATCTTTCGTGACTTTTCAAGCTTTGAACGTCCGTAACTTCGGCAAATGAGCTCCAAATACCTTCAAAATTTTACCACAGAATCACCTCGACGACCTCTTTAACATGACAAATAAGGCTTCATTGTATCTTGGTGAATTTTTGTAGAAAACTAGTAATTTATGTGCTCAAACACACATCTTTCGTGACTTTTCAAGATTTGAACCTCCGTAACTTCGGCAAATGTGCTTCAAATTGCTTAAAAAATTGATCATAGAATCATCACGTTGAGCTCTTCATCATGACTCATAAGGCTTCATTATATCTCGGTGAGTTTTCTAGAAAACGAGTAATTTATGTGCTCAAACACACATCTTTCGTGATTTTTCAAGCTTTGAACCTCCGTAACTTCGGCAAATATGCTTCAAATTGCTTAAAAAATTGATCATAGAATCATCACGTTGAGCTCTTCATCATGACTCATAAGGCTTCATTATATCTCGGTGAGTTTTCTAGAAAACGAGTAATTTATATGCTCAAACACACATCTTTCGTGATTTTTCAAGCGTTGAACCTCCGTAACTTCGGCAAATGAGCTCCAACTACCTTCAAAATTTGACCACAGAATCGCCTCAACGAGGTCTTTAACATGACAAATAAGGCTTCATTGTATCTTGGTGAGTTTTCTAGAAAACGAGTAATTTATGTGCTCAAACACACATCTTTCGTGACTTTTCACGTTTTGAACCTCCGTAACTTCAGCAAATGAGCTCCAAATACCTTCAAAATTTTACCACAGAATCACCTCGACGAGCTCTTTAACATGACAAATAAAGCTTCATTGTATCTTGGTGAGTTTTCTAGAAAACGAGTAATTTATGTGCACAAACTTACATCTTTCGTGACTTTTCAAGTTTTGAACCTCCGTAACTTCGGCAAATGTGCTTCAAATTGCTTAAAAAATTGATCATAGAATCATCTCGTTTAGCTCTTCATCATGACTCATAAGGTTTCATTATATCTCGGTGAGTTTTCTAGGAAACGAGTAATTTATGTGCACAAACATACATCTTGCGTGACTTTTCAAGTTTTGAACCTCCATAACTTCGGCAAATGAGCTCCAAATACCTTCAAAATTTTACCACAGAATCACCTCGACGAGCTCTTTAACATGACAAATAAGGCTTCATTGTATCTTGGTGAGTTTTCTAGAAAACGAGTAATTTATGTGCACAAACACACATCTTTCGTGATTTTTCAAGCTTTGAACCTCCGTAACTTCGGCAAATGTGCTTGAAATTGCTTAAAAAATTGATCATAGAATCATCTCGTTGAGCTCTTCATCATGACTCATAAGGCTTCATTATATCTCGGTGAGTTTTCTAGAAAACGAGTAATTTATGTGCTTAAACACACATCTTTCGTGATTTTTCAAGCTTTGAACCTCCGTAACTTCGGCAAATGTGCTTCAAATTGCTTAAAAAATTGATCATAGAATCATCTCGTTTAGCTCTTCATCATGACTCATAAGGCTTCATTATATCTCGATGAGTTTTCTAGAAAACGAGTACTTAATATGCTCAAACACACATCTTTCGTGACTTTTCAAGATTTGAACCTCCGTAACTTCGGCAAATGAGCTGCAACTACCTTCAAAAATTGACCACAGAATCATCTCAACGAGCTCTTTAACACGACTAAGAAGGCTTCATTATATCTAAGTGAGTTTTCTAGAAAACGAGTAATTTATGTGCTCAAACACACATATTTCGTGACTTTTCAAGCTTTGAACCTCCGTAACTTCGGCAAATGTGCTTCAAATTGCTTAAAAAATTGATCATAGAATCATCTCGTTTAGCTCTTCATCATGACTCATAAGGCTTCATTGTATCTTGGTGAGTTTTCTAGAAAACGAGTAATTTATGTGCACAAACATACATCTTGCGTGACTTTTCAAGTTTTGAACCTCCATAACTTCGGCAAATGAGCTCCAAATACCTTCAAAATTTTACCACAGAATCACCTCGACGAGCTCTTTAACATGACAAATAAGGCTTCATTGTATCTTGGTGAATTTTTGTAGAAAACTAGTAATTTATGTGCTCAAACACACATCTTTCGTGACTTTTCAAGATTTGAACCTCCGTAACTTCGGCAAATGTGCTTCAAATTGCTTAAAAAATTGATCATAGAATCATCACGTTGAGCTCTTCATCATGACTCATAAGGCTTCATTATATCTCGGTGAGTTTTCTAGAAAACGAGTAATTTATGTGCTCAAACACACATCTTTCGTGATTTTTCAAGCGTTGAACCTCCGTAACTTCGGCAAATGAGCTCCAACTACCTTCAAAATTTGACCACAGAATCGCCTCAACGAGGTCTTTAACATGACAAATAAGGCTTCATTGTATCTTGGTGAGTTTTCTAGAAAACGAGTAATTTATGTGCTCAAACACACATCTTTCGTGACTTTTCACGTTTTGAACCTCCGTAACTTCAGCAAATGAGCTCCAAATACCTTCAAAATTTTACCAAAGAATCACCTCGACGAGCTCTTTAACATGACAAATAAAGCTTCATTGTATCTTGGTGAGTTTTCTAGAAAACGAGTAATTTATGTGCACAAACATACATCTTTCGTGACTTTTCAAGATTTGAACCTCCGTAACTTCGGCAAATGTGCTTCAAATTGCTTAAAAAATTGATCATAGAATCATCTCGTTGAGCTCTTCATCATGACTGATAAGGCTTCATTATATCTAAGTGAGTTTTCTAGAAAACGAGTAATTTATGTGCTCAAACACACATCTTTCGTGACTTTTCAAGATTTGAACCTCCGTAACTTCGGCAAATGAGCTGCAACTACCTTCAAAATTTGACCACAGAATCATCTCAACGAGCTCTTTAACACGACTATGAAGGCTTCATTGTATCTTGGTGAGTTTTCTAGAAAACGAGTAATTTATGTGCACAAACTTACATCTTTCGTGACTTTTCAAGTTTTGAACCTCCGTAACTTCGGCAAATGTGCTTCAAATTGCTTAAAAAATTGATCATAGAATCATCTCGTTTAGCTCTTCATCATGACTCATAAGGTTTCATTATATCTCGGTGAGTTTTCTAGGAAACGAGTAATTTATGTGCACAAACATACATCTTGCGTGACTTTTCAAGTTTTGAACCTCCATAACTTCGGCAAATGAGCTCCAAATACCTTCAAAATTTTACCACAGAATCACCTCGACGAGCTCTTTAACATGACAAATAAGGCTTCATTGTATCTTGGTGAGTTTTCTAGAAAACGAGTAATTTATGTGCTCAAACACACATCTTTCGTGACTTTTCACGTTTTGAACCTCCGTAACTTCAGCAAATGAGCTCCAAATACCTTCAAAATTTTACCACAGAATCACCTCGACGAGCTCTTTAACATGACAAATAAAGCTTCATTGTATCTTGGTGAGTTTTCTAGAAAACGAGTAATTTATGTGCACAAACATACATCTTTCGTGACTTTTCAAGATTTGAACCTCCGTAACTTCGGCAAATATGCTTCAAATTGCTTAAAAAATTGATCATAGAATCATCTCGTTGAGCTCTTCATCATGACTGATAAGGCTTCATTATATCTAAGTGAGTTTTCTAGAAAACGAGTAATTTATGTGCTCAAACACACATCTTTCGTGACTTTTCAAGATTTGAACCTCCGTAACTTCGGCAAATGAGCTGCAACTACCTTCAAAATTTGACCACAGAATCATCTCAACGAGCTCTTTAACACGACTATGAAGGCTTCATTGTATCTTGGTGAGTTTTCTAGAAAACGAGTAATTTATGTGCACAAACACACATCTTTCGTGATTTTTCAAGCTTTGAACCTCCGTAACTTCGGCAAATGTGCTTCAAATTGCTTAAAAAATTGATCATAGAATCATCTCGTTGAGCTCTTCATCATGACTCATAAGGCTTCATTATATCTCGGTGAGTTTTCTAGAAAACGAGTAATTTATGTGCTTAAACACACATCTTTCGTGATTTATCAAGCTTTGAACCTCCGTAACTTCGGCAAATGTGCTTCAAATTGCTTAAAAAATTGATCATAGAATCATCTCGTTTAGCTCTTCATCATGACTCATAAGGCTTCATTATATCTCGATGAGTTTTCTAGAAAACGAGTACTTAATATGCTCAAACACACATCTTTCGTGACTTTTCAAGATTTGAACCTCCGTAACTTCGGCAAATGAGCTGCAACTACCTTCAAAAATTGACCACAGAATCATCTCAACGAGCTCTTTAACACGACTAAGAAGGCTTCATTATATCTAAGTGAGTTTTCTAGAAAACGAGTAATTTATGTGCTCAAACACACATCTTTCGTGACTTTTCAAGCTTTGAACGTCCGTAACTTCGGCAAATGAGCTCCAAATACCTTCAAAATTTTACCACAGAATCACCTCGACGAGCTCTTTAACATGACAAATAAGGCTTTATTGTATCTTGGTGAGTTTTTTAGAAAACTAGTAATTTATGTTCACAAACACACATCTTTCGTGGCTTTTCAAGATTTGAACCTCCGTAACTTCGGCAAATGTGCTTCAAATTGCTTAAAAAATTGATCATAGAATCATCTCGTTCAGCTCTTCATCATGACTCATAAGGCTTCATTATATCTCGGTGAGTTTTCTAGAAAACGAGTAATTTATGTGCTCAAACAAACATCTTTCGTGACTTTTCAAGCTTTGAACCTCCGTAACTTCGGCAAATGTGCTTCAAATTGCTTAAAAAATTGATCATAGAATCATCTCGTTGAGCTCTTCATCATGACTCATAAGGCTTCAATATATCTCGGTGAGTTTTCTAGAAAACGAGTAATTTATGTACTCAAACACACATCTTTCGTGACTTTTCAAGATTTGAACCTCCGTAACTTCGGCAAATCAGCTGCAACTACCTTCAAAATTTGACCACAGAATCATCTCAACGAGCTCTTTAACATGACAAATAAGGCTTCATTATATCTCGGTGAGTTTTCTAGAAAACGAGAAATTTATGTGCTCAAACACACATCTTTCGTGACTTTTCAAGCTTTGAACCTCCGTAACTTCGGCAAATGTGCTTCAAATTGCTTAAAAAATTGATCATAGAATCATCTCGTTGAGCTCTTCATCATGACTCATAAGGCTTCATTATATCTCGGTGAGTTTTGTAGAAAACGAGTAATTTATGTGCTCAAACACACATCTTTCGTGACTTTTCAAGTTTTGAACCTCCGTAACTTCAGCAAATGAGCTCCAAATACCTTCAAAATTTTACCACAGAATCACCTCGACGAGCTCTTTAACATGACTCATAAGGCTTCATTGTATCTTGGTGAGTTTTCTAGAAAACGAGTAATTTATGTGCACAAACATACAACTTTCGTGACTTTTCAAGATTTGAACCTCCGTAACATCGGCAAATGTGCTTCAAATTGCTTAAAAAATTGATCATAGAATCATCTCGTTTAGCTCTTCATCATGACTCATAAGGCTTCATTATATCTCGATGAGTTTTCTAGAAAACGAGTAATTTATGTGCTCAAACACACATCTTTCGTGACTTTTCAAGATTTGAACCTCCGTAACTTAGGCAAATGAGCTGCAACTACCTTCAAAATTTTACCACAGAATCATCTCAACGAGCTCTTTAACACGACTAAGAAGGCTTCATTGTATCTTGGTGAGTTTTCTAGAAAACGAGTAATTTATGTGCACAAACATACATCTTTCGTGACTTTTCAAGATTTGAACCTCCGTAACTTCGGCAAATGAGCTGCAACTACCTTCAAAATTTGACCACAGAATCATCTCAACGAGATCTTTAACACGACTATGAAGGCTTCATTGTATCTTGGTGAGTTTTCTAGAAAACGAGTAATTTATGTGCACAAACTTACATCTTTCGTGACTTTTCAAGTTTTGAACCTCCGTAACTTCGGCAAATGTGCTTCAAATTGCTTAAAAAATTGATCATAGAATCATCTCGTTTAGCTCTTCATCATGACTCATAAGGTTTCATTATATCTCGGTGAGTTTTCTAGGAAACGAGTAATTTATGTGCACAAACATACATCTTGCGTGACTTTTCAAGTTTTGAACCTCCATAACTTCGGCAAATGAGCTCCAAATACCTTCAAAATTTTACCGCAGAATCACCTCGACGAGCTCTTTAACATGACAAATAAGGCTTCATTGTATCTTGGTGAGTTTTCTAGAAAACGAGTAATTTATGTGCTCAAACACACATCTTTCGTGACTTTTCAAGCTTTGAACCTCCGTAACTTCGGCAAATGTGCTCCCCATACCTTCAAATTTGACCACAGAATCGCCTCAACGAACTTTTTAACGTGACAAATAAGGCTTCATTGTATCTTGGTGAGTTTTCTAGAAAACGAGTAATTTATGTTCACAAACACACATCTTTCGTGACTTTTCAAGTTTTGAACCTCCGTAACTTCGGCAAATGAGCTCCAAATACCTTCAAAATTTTACCACAGAATCACCTCCACGACCTCTTTAACATGACAAATAAGGCTTCATTGTATCTTGGTGAATTTTTGTAGAAAACTAGTAATTTATGTGCTCAAACACACATCTTTCGTGACTTTTCAAGTTTTGAACCTCCGTAACTTCGGCAAATGAGCTCCAAATACCTTCAAAATTTTACCACAGAATCACCTCCACGACCTCTTTAACATGACAAATAAGGCTTCATTGTATCTTGGTGAATTTTTGTAGAAAACTAGTAATTTATGTGCTCAAACACACATCTTTCGTGACTTTTCAAGTTTTGAACCTCCGTAACTTCGGCAAATGAGCTCCCCATACCTTCAAAATTTGACCACAGAATCGCCTCAACGAACTTTTTAACATGACAAATAAGGCTTCATTGTATCTTGGTGAGTTTTCTAGAAAACGAGTAATTTATGTGCACAAACATACATCTCTCGTGACTTTTCAAGATTTGAACCTCCGTAACTTCGGCAAATGTGCTTCAAATTGCTTAAAAAATTGATCATAGAATCATCTCGTTTAGCTCTTCATCATGACTCATAAGGCTTCATTATATCTCGATGAGTTTTCTAGAAAACGAGTAATTTATGTGCTCAAACACACATCTTTCGTGACTTTTCAAGATTTGAACCTCCGTAACTTAGGCAAATGAGCTGCAACTACCTTCAAAATTTTACCACAGAATCACCTCGACGAGCTCTTTAACATGATAAATAAGGCTTCATTGTATCTTGGTGAGTTTTTTAGAAAACTAGTAATTTATGTTCACAAACACACATCTTTCGTGACTTTTCAAGTTTGAACCTCCGTAACTTCAGCAAATGAGCTCCAAATACCTTCAAAATTTTACCACAGAATCACCTCGACGAGCTCTTTAACATGACAAATAAGGCTTCATTGTATCTTGGTGAGTTTTTTAGAAAACTAGTAATTTATGTTCACAAACACACATCTTTCGTGACTTTTCAAGTTTTGAACCTCCGTAACTTCGGCAAATGAGTTCCAAATACCTTCAAAATTTTACCACAGAATCAACTCGACGAGCTCTTTAACATGACAAATAAGGCTTCATTGTATCTTGGTGAGTTTTCTAGAAAACGAGTAATTTATGTGCTCAAACACACATCTTTCGTGACTTTTCAAGCTTTGAACCTCCGTAACTTCGGCAAATGTGCTTCAAATTGCTTAATAAATTGATCATAGAATCATCTCGTTTAGCTCTTCATCATGACTCATAAGGCTTCATTATATCTCGATGAGTTTTCTAGAAAACGAGTAATTTATATGCACAAACACACATCTTTCGTGACTTTTCAAGATTTGAACCTCCGTAACTTCGGCAAATGTGCTTCAAATTGCTTAAAAAATTGACCATAGAATCATCACGTTGAGCTCTTCATCATGACTCATAAAGCTTCATTATATCTCGGTGAGTTTTTTAGAAAACTAGTAATTTATGTTCACAAACACACATCTTTCGTGACTTTTCAAGATTTGAACCTCCGTAACTTCGGCAAATGTGCTTCAAATTGCTTAAAAAATTGATCATAGAATCATCTCGTTGAGCTCTTCATCATGACTCATAAGGCTTCATTATATCTCGGTGAGTTTTCTAGAAAACGAGTAATTTATGTGCTTAAACACACATCTTTCGTGATTTTTCAAGCTTTGAACCTCCGTAACTTCGGCAAATGTGCTTCAAATTGCTTAAAAAATTGATCATAGAATCATCTCGTTTAGCTCTTCATCATGACTCATAAGGCTTCATTATATCTCGATGAGTTTTCTAGAAAACGAGTACTTAATATGCTCAAACACACATCTTTCGTGACTTTTCAAGATTTGAACCTCCGTAACTTCAGCAAATGAGCTCCAAATACCTTCAAAATTTTACCACAGAATCACCTCGACGAGCTCTTTAACATGACAAATAAAGCTTCATTGTATCTTGGTGAGTTTTCTAGAAAACGAGTAATTTATGTGCACAAACATACATCTTTCGTGACTTTTCAAGATTTGAACCTCCGTAACTTCGGCAAATGTGCTTCAAATTGCTTAAAAAATTGATCATAGAATCATCTCGTTGAGCTCTTCATCATGACTGATAAGGCTTCATTATATCTAAGTGAGTTTTCTAGAAAACGAGTAATTTATGTGCTCAAACACACATCTTTCGTGACTTTTCAAGATTTGAACCTCCGTAACTTCGGCAAATGAGCTGCAACTACCTTCAAAATTTGACCACAGAATCATCTCAACGAGCTCTTTAACACGACTATGAAGGCTTCATTGTATCTTGGTGAGTTTTCTAGAAAACGAGTAATTTATGTGCACAAACTTACATCTTTCGTGACTTTTCAAGTTTTGAACCTCCGTAACTTCGGCAAATGTGCTTCAAATTGCTTAAAAAATTGATCATAGAATCATCTCGTTCAGCTCTTCATCATGACTCATAAGGTTTCATTATATCTCGGTGAGTTTTCTAGGAAACGAGTAATTTATGTGCACAAACATACATCTTGCGTGACTTTTCAAGTTTTGAACCTCCATAACTTCGGCAAATGAGCTCCAAATACCTTCAAAATTTTACCACAGAATCACCTCGACGAGCTCTTTAACATGACAAATAAGGCTTCATTGTATCTTGGTGAGTTTTCTAGAAAACGAGTAATTTATGTGCTCAAACACACATCTTTCGTGACTTTTTACCTTTTGAACCTCCGTAACCTCAGCAAATGAGCTCCAAATACCTTCAAAATTTTACCACAGAATCACCTCGACGAGCTCTTTAACATGACAAATAAAGCTTCATTGTATCTTGGTGAGTTTTCTAGAAAACGAGTAATTTATGTGCACAAACATACATCTTTCGTGACTTTTCAACATTTGAACCTCCGTAACTTCGGCAAATGTGCTTCAAATTGCTTAAAAAATTGATCATAGAATCATCTCGTTGAGCTCTTCATCATGACTGATAAGGCTTCATTATATCTAAGTGAGTTTTCTAGAAAACGAGTAATTTATGTGCTCAAACACACATCTTTCGTGACTTTTCAAGATTTGAACCTCCGTAACTTCGGCAAATGAGCTGCAACTACCTTCAAAATTTGACCACAGAATCATCTCAACGAGCTCTTTAACACGACTATGAAGGCTTCATTGTATCTTGGTGAGTTTTCTAGAAAACGAGTAATTTATGTGCACAAACACACATCTTTCGTGATTTTTCAAGCTTTGAACCTCCGTAACTTCGGCAAATGTGCTTCAAATTGCTTAAAAAATTGATCATAGAATCATCTCGTTGAGCTCTTCATCATGACTCATAAGGCTTCATTATATCTCGGTGAGTTTTCTAGAAAACGAGTAATTTATGTGCTTAAACACACATCTTTCGTGATTTTTCAAGCTTTGAACCTCCGTAACTTCGGCAAATGTGCTTCAAATTGCTTAAAAAATTGATCATAGAATCATCTCGTTTAGCTCTTCATCATGACTCATAAGGCTTCATTATATCTCGATGAGTTTTCTAGAAAACGAGTACTTAATATGCTCAAACACACATCTTTCGTGACTTTTCAAGATTTGAACCTCCGTAACTTCGGCAAATGAGCTGCAACTACCTTCAAAAATTGACCACAGAATCATCTCAACGAGCTCTTTAACACGACTAAGAAGGCTTCATTATATCTAAGTGAGTTTTCTAGAAAACGAGTAATTTATGTGCTCAAACACACATCTTTCGTGACTTTTCAAGCTTTGAACGTCCGTAACTTCGGCAAATGAGCTCCAAATACCTTCAAAATTTTACCACAGAATCACCTCGACGACCTCTTTAACATGACAAATAAGGCTTCATTGTATCTTGGTGAATTTTTGTAGAAAACTAGTAAATTATGTGCTCAAACACACATCTTTCGTGACTTTTCAAGATTTGAACCTCCGTAACTTCGGCAAATGTGCTTCAAATTGCTTAAAAAATTGATCATAGAATCATCACGTTGAGCTCTTCATCATGACTCATAAGGCTTCATTATATCTCGGTGAGTTTTCTAGAAAACGAGTAATTTATGTGCTCAAACACACATCTTTCGTGATTTTTCAAGCGTTGAACCTCCGTAACTTCGGCAAATGAGCTCCAACTACCTTCAAAATTTGACCACAGAATCGCCTCAACGAGGTCTTTAACATGACAATTAAGGCTTCATTGTATCTTGGTGAGTTTTCTAGAAAACGAGTAATTTATGTGCTCAAACACACATCTTTCGTGACTTTTCACGTTTTGAACCTCCGTAACTTCAGCAAATGAGCTCCAAATACCTTCAAAATTTTACCACAGAATCACCTCGACGAGCTCTTTAACATGACAAATAAGGCTTCATTGTATCTTGGTGAGTTTTCTAGAAAACGAGTAATTTATGTGCACAAACATACATCTTTCGTGACTTTTCAAGATTTGAACCTCCGTAACTTCGGCAAATGTGCTTCAAATTGCTTAAAAAATTGATCATAGAATCATCTCGTTGAGCTCTTCATCATGACTGATAAGGCTTCATTATATCTAAGTGAGTTTTCTAGAAAACGAGTAATTTATGTGCACAAACATACATCTCTCGTGACTTTTCAAGATTTGAACCTCCGTAACTTCGGCAAATGTGCTTCAAATTGCTTAAAAAATTGATCATAGAATCATCTCGTTTAGCTCTTCATCATGACTCATAAGGCTTCATTATATCTCGATGAGTTTTCTAGAAAACGAGTAATTTATGTGCTCAAACACACATCTTTCGTGACTTTTCAAGATTTGAACCTCCGTAACTTAGGCAAATGAGCTGCAACTACCTTCAAAATTTTACCACAGAATCACCTCGACGAGCTCTTTAACATGATAAATAAGGCTTCATTGTATCTTGGTGAGTTTTTTAGAAAACTAGTAATTTATGTTCACAAACACACATCTTTCGTGACTTTTCAAGTTTGAACCTCCGTAACTTCAGCAAATGAGCTCCAAATACCTTCAAAATTTTACCACAGAATCACCTCGACGAGCTCTTTAACATGACAAATAAGGCTTCATTGTATCTTGGTGAGTTTTTTAGAAAACTAGTAATTTATGTTCACAAACACACATCTTTCGTGACTTTTCAAGTTTTGAACCTCCGTAACTTCGGCAAATGAGTTCCAAATACCTTCAAAATTTTACCACAGAATCACCTCGACGAGCTCTTTAACATGACAAATAAGGCTTCATTGTATCTTGGTGAGTTTTCTAGAAAACGAGTAATTTATGTGCTCAAACACACATCTTTCGTGACTTTTCAAGCTTTGAACCTCCGTAACTTCGGCAAATGTGCTTCAAATTGCTTAATAAATTGATCATAGAATCATCTCGTTTAGCTCTTCATCATGACTCATAAGGCTTCATTATATCTCGATGAGTTTTCTAGAAAACGAGTAATTTATATGCTCAAACACACATCTTTCGTGACTTTTCAAGATTTGAACCTCCGTAACTTCGGCAAATGTGCTTCAAATTGCTTAAAAAATTGATCATAGAATCATCACGTTGAGCTCTTCATCATGACTCATAAAGCTTCATTATATCTCGGTGAGTTTTCTAGAAAACGAGTAATTTATGTGCACAAACATACATCTTTCGTGACTTTTCAAGCTTTGAACCTCCGTAACTTCGGCAAATGTGCTTCAAATTGCTTAAAAAATTGATCATAGAATCATCTCGTTGAGCTCTTCATCATGACTCATAAGGCTTCATTATATCTAAGTGAGTTTTCTAGAAAACGACTAATTTATGTGCTCAAACACACATCTTTCGTGACTTTTCAAGATTTGAACCTCCGTAACTTCAGCAAATGAGCTCCAAATACCTTCAAAATTTTACCACAGAATCACCTCGACGAGCTCTTTAACATGACAAATAAGGCTTCAATATATCTCGGTGAGTTTTCTAGAAAACGAGTAATTTATGTACTCAAACACACATCTTTCGTGACTTTTCAAGATTTGAACCTCCGTAACTTCGGCAAATCAGCTGCAACTACCTTCAAAATTTGACCACAGAATCATCTCAACGAGCTCTTTAACATGACAAATAAGGCTTCATTATATCTCGGTGAGTTTTCTAGAAAACGAGAAATTTATGTGCTCAAACAAACATCTTTCGTGACTTTTCAAGCTTTGAACCTCCGTAACTTCGGCAAATGTGCTTCAAATTGCTTAAAAAATTGATCATAGAATCATCTCGTTGAGCTCTTCATCATGACTCATAAGGCTTCAATATATCTCGGTGAGTTTTCTAGAAAACGAGTAATTTATGTACTCAAACACACATCTTTCGTGACTTTTCAAGATTTGAACCTCCGTAACTTCGGCAAATCAGCTGCAACTACCTTCAAAATTTGACCACAGAATCATCTCAACGAGCTCTTTAACATGACAAATAAGGCTTCATTATATCTCGGTGAGTTTTCTAGAAAACGAGAAATTTATGTGCTCAAACACACATCTTTCGTGACTTTTCAAGCTTTGAACCTCCGTAACTTCGGCAAATGTGCTTCAAATTGCTTAAAAAATTGATCATAGAATCATCTCGTTGAGCTCTTCATCATGACTCATAAGGCTTCATTATATCTCGGTGAGTTTTGTAGAAAACGAGTAATTTATGTGCTCAAACACACATCTTTCGTGACTTTTCAAGTTTTGAACCTCCGTAACTTCAGCAAATGAGCTCCAAATACCTTCAAAATTTTACCACAGAATCACCTCGACGAGCTCTTTAACATGACTCATAAGGCTTCATTGTATCTTGGTGAGTTTTCTAGAAAACGAGTAATTTATGTGCACAAACATACAACTTTCGTGACTTTTCAAGATTTGAACCTCCGTAACTTAGGCAAATGAGCTGCAACTACCTTCAAAATTTTACCACAGAATCATCTCAACGAGCTCTTTAACACGACTAAGAAGGCTTCATTGTATCTTGGTGAGTTTTCTAGAAAACGAGTAATTTATGTGCACAAACATACATCTTTCGTGACTTTTCAAGATTTGAACCTCCGTAACTTCGGCAAATGAGCTGCAACTACCTTCAAAATTTGACCACAGAATCATCTCAACGAGCTCTTTAACACGACTATGAAGGCTTCATTGTATCTTGGTGAGTTTTCTAGAAAACGAGTAATTTATGTGCACAAACTTACATCTTTCGTGACTTTTCAAGTTTTGAACCTCCGTAACTTCGGCAAATGTGCTTCAAATTGCTTAAAAAATTGATCATAGAATCATCTCGTTTAGCTCTTCATCATGACTCATAAGGTTTCATTATATCTCGGTGAGTTTTCTAGGAAACGAGTAATTTATGTGCACAAACATACATCTTGCGTGACTTTTCAAGTTTTGAACCTCCATAACTTCGGCAAATGAGCTCCAAATACCTTCAAAATTTTACCACAGAATCACCTCGACGAGCTCTTTAACATGACAAATAAGGCTTCATTGTATCTTGGTGAGTTTTCTAGAAAACGAGTAATTTATGTGCTCAAACACACATCTTTCGTGACTTTTCAAGCTTTGAACCTCCGTAACTTCGGCAAATGTGCTCCCCATACCTTCAAATTTGACCACAGAATCGCCTCAACGAACTTTTTAACGTGACAAATAAGGCTTCATTGTATCTTGGTGAGTTTTCTAGAAAACGAGTAATTTATGTTCACAAACACACTTCTTTCGTGACTTTTCAAGTTTTGAACCTCCGTAACTTCGGCAAATGAGCTCCAAATACCTTCAAAATTTTACCACAGAATCACCTCCACGACCTCTTTAACATGACAAATAAGGCTTCATTGTATCTTGGTGAATTTTTGTAGAAAACTAGTAATTTATGTGCTCAAACACACATCTTTCGTGACTTTTCAAGTTTTGAACCTCCGTAACTTCGGCAAATGAGCTCCAAATACCTTCAAAATTTTACCACAGAATCACCTCCACGACCTCTTTAACATGACAAATAAGGCTTCATTGTATCTTGGTGAATTTTTGTAGAAAACTAGTAATTTATGTGCTCAAACACACATCTTTCGTGACTTTTCAAGTTTTGAACCTCCGTAACTTCGGCAAATGAGCTCCCCATACCTTCAAAATTTGACCACAGAATCGCCTCAACGAACTTTTTAACATGACAAATAAGGCTTCATTGTATCTTGGTGAGTTTTCTAGAAAACGAGTAATTTATGTGCACAAACATACATCTCTCGTGACTTTTCAAGATTTGAACCTCCGTAACTTCGGCAAATGTGCTTCAAATTGCTTAAAAAATTGATCATAGATTCATCTCGTTTAGCTCTTCATCATGACTCATAAGGCTTCATTATATCTCGATGAGTTTTCTAGAAAACGAGTAATTTATGTGCTCAAACACACATCTTTCGTGACTTTTCAAGATTTGAACCTCCGTAACTTAGGCAAATGAGCTGCAACTACCTTCAAAATTTTACCACAGAATCACCTCGACGAGCTCTTTAACATGATAAATAAGGCTTCATTGTATCTTGGTGAGTTTTTTAGAAAACTAGTAATTTATGTTCACAAACACACATCTTTCGTGACTTTTCAAGTTTGAACCTCCGTAACTTCAGCAAATGAGCTCCAAATACCTTCAAAATTTTACCACAGAATCACCTCGACGAGCTCGTTAACATGACAAATAAGGCTTCATTGTATCTTGGTGAGTTTTTTAGAAAACTAGTAATTTATGTTCACAAACACACATCTTTCGTGACTTTTCAAGTTTTGAACCTCCGTAACTTCGGCAAATGAGTTCCAAATACCTTCAAAATTTTACCACAGAATCAACTCGACGAGCTCTTTAACATGACAAATAAGGCTTCATTGTATCTTGGTGAGTTTTCTAGAAAACGAGTAATTTATGTGCTCAAACACACATCTTTCGTGACTTTTCAAGCTTTGAACCTCCGTAACTTCGGCAAATGTGCTTCAAATTGCTTAATAAATTGATCATAGAATCATCTCGTTTAGCTCTTCATCATGACTCATAAGGCTTCATTATATCTCGATGAGTTTTCTAGAAAACGAGTAATTTATATGCTCAAACACACATCTTTCGTGACTTTTCAAGATTTGAACCTCCGTAACTTCGGCAAATGTGCTTCAAATTGCTTAAAAAATTGACCATAGAATCATCACGTTGAGCTCTTCATCATGACTCATAAAGCTTCATTATATCTCGGTGAGTTTTTTAGAAAACTAGTAATTTATGTTCACAAACACACATCTTTCGTGACTTTTCAAGATTTGAACCTCCGTAACTTCGGCAAATGTGCTTCAAATTGCTTAAAAAATTGATCATAGAATCATCTCGTTCAGCTCTTCATCATGACTCATAAGGCTTCATTATATCTCGGTTAGTTTTCTAGAAAACGAGTAATTTATGTGCTCAAACAAACATCTTTCGTGACTTTTCAAGCTTTGAACCTCCGTAACTTCGGCAAATGTGCTTCAAATTGCTTAAAAAATTGATCATAGAATCATCTCGTTGAGCTCTTCATCATGACTCATAAGGCTTCAATATATCTCGGTGAGTTTTCTAGAAAACGAGTAATTTATGTACTCAAACACACATCTTTCGTGACTTTTCAAGATTTGAACCTCCGTAACTTCGGCAAATCAGCTGCAACTACCTTCAAAATTTGACCACAGAATCATCTCAACGAGCTCTTTAACATGACAAATAAGGCTTCATTATATCTCGGTGAGTTTTCTAGAAAACGAGAAATTTATGTGCTCAAACACACATCTTTCGTGACTTTTCAAGCTTTGAACCTCCGTAACTTCGGCAAATGTGCTTCAAATTGCTTAAAAAATTGATCATAGAATCATCTCGTTGAGCTCTTCATCATGACTCATAAGGCTTCATTATATCTCGGTGAGTTTTGTAGAAAACGAGTAATTTATGTGCTCAAACACACATCTTTCGTGACTTTTCAAGTTTTGAACCTCCGTAACTTCAGCAAATGAGCTCCAAATACCTTCAAAATTTTACCACAGAATCACCTCGACGAGCTCTTTAACATGACAAATAAGGCTTCATTGTATCTTGGTGAGTTTTTTAGAAAACTAGTAATTTATGTTCACAAACACACATCTTTCGTGACTTTTCAAGCTTTGAACCTCCGTAACTTCGGCAAATGTGCTTCAAATTGCTTAAAAAATTGATCATAGAATCATCTCGTTGAGCTCTTCATCATGACTCATAAGGCTTCAATATATCTCGGTGAGTTTTCTAGAAAACGAGTAATTTATGTACTCAAACACACATCTTTCGTGACTTTTCAAGATTTGAACCTCCGTAACTTCGGCAAATCAGCTGCAACTACCTTCAAAATTTGACCACAGAATCATCTCAACGAGCTCTTTAACATGACAAATAAGGCTTCATTATATCTCGGTGAGTTTTCTAGAAAACGAGAAATTTATGTGCTCAAACACACATCTTTCGTGACTTTTCAAGCTTTGAACCTCCGTAACTTCGGCAAATGTGCTTCAAATTGCTTAAAAAATTGATCATAGAATCATCTCGTTGAGCTCTTCATCATGACTCATAAGGCTTCATTATATCTCGGTGAGTTTTGTAGAAAACGAGTAATTTATGTGCTCAAACACACATCTTTCGTGACTTTTCAAGTTTTGAACCTCCGTAACTTCAGCAAATGAGCTCCAAATACCTTCAAAATTTTACCACAGAATCACCTCGACGAGCTCTTTAACATGACAAATAAGGCTTCAATATATCTCGGTGAGTTTTCTAGAAAACGAGTAATTTATGTACTCAAACACACATCTTTCGTGACTTTTCAAGATTTGAACCTCCGTAACTTCGGCAAATCAGCTGCAACTACCTTCAAAATTTGACCACAGAATCATCTCAACGAGCTCTTTAACATGACAAATAAGGCTTCATTATATCTCGGTGAGTTTTCTAGAAAACGAGAAATTTATGTGCTCAAACAAACATCTTTCGTGACTTTTCAAGCTTTGAACCTCCGTAACTTCGGCAAATGTGCTTCAAATTGCTTAAAAAATTGATCATAGAATCATCTCGTTGAGCTCTTCATCATGACTCATAAGGCTTCAATATATCTCGGTGAGTTTTCTAGAAAACGAGTAATTTATGTACTCAAACACACATCTTTCGTGACTTTTCAAGATTTGAACCTCCGTAACTTCGGCAAATCAGCTGCAACTACCTTCAAAATTTGACCACAGAATCATCTCAACGAGCTCTTTAACATGACAAATAAGGCTTCATTATATCTCGGTGAGTTTTCTAGAAAACGAGAAATTTATGTGCTCAAACACACATCTTTCGTGACTTTTCAAGCTTTGAACCTCCGTAACTTCGGCAAATGTGCTTCAAATTGCTTAAAAAATTGATCATAGAATCATCTCGTTGAGCTCTTCATCATGACTCATAAGGCTTCATTATATCTCGGTGAGTTTTGTAGAAAACGAGTAATTTATGTGCTCAAACACACATCTTTCGTGACTTTTCAAGTTTTGAACCTCCGTAACTTCAGCAAATGAGCTCCAAATACCTTCAAAATTTTACCACAGAATCACCTCGACGAGCTCTTTAACATGACTCATAAGGCTTCATTGTATCTTGGTGAGTTTTCTAGAAAACGAGTAATTTATGTGCACAAACATACAACTTTCGTGACTTTTCAAGATTTGAACCTCCGTAACTTAGGCAAATGAGCTGCAACTACCTTCAAAATTTTACCACAGAATCATCTCAACGAGCTCTTTAACACGACTAAGAAGGCTTCATTGTATCTTGGTGAGTTTTCTAGAAAACGAGTAATTTATGTGCACAAACATACATCTTTCGTGACTTTTCAAGATTTGAACCTCCGTAACTTCGGCAAATGAGCTGCAACTACCTTCAAAATTTGACCACAGAATCATCTCAACGAGCTCTTTAACACGACTATGAAGGCTTCATTGTATCTTGGTGAGTTTTCTAGAAAACGAGTAATTTATGTGCACAAACTTACATCTTTCGTGACTTTTCAAGTTTTGAACCTCCGTAACTTCGGCAAATGTGCTTCAAATTGCTTAAAAAATTGATCATAGAATCATCTCGTTTAGCTCTTCATCATGACTCATAAGGTTTCATTATATCTCGGTGAGTTTTCTAGGAAACGAGTAATTTATGTGCACAAACATACATCTTGCGTGACTTTTCAAGTTTTGAACCTCCATAACTTCGGCAAATGAGCTCCAAATACCTTCAAAATTTTACCACAGAATCACCTCGACGAGCTCTTTAACATGACAAATAAGGCTTCATTGTATCTTGGTGAGTTTTCTAGAAAACGAGTAATTTATGTTCACAAACACACTTCTTTCGTGACTTTTCAAGTTTTGAACCTCCGTAACTTCGGCAAATGAGCTCCAAATACCTTCAAAATTTTACCACAGAATCACCTCCACGACCTCTTTAACATGACAAATAAGGCTTCATTGTATCTTGGTGAATTTTTGTAGAAAACTAGTAATTTATGTGCTCAAACACACATCTTTCGTGACTTTTCAAGTTTTGAACCTCCGTAACTTCGGCAAATGAGCTCCAAATACCTTCAAAATTTTACCACAGAATCACCTCCACGACCTCTTTAACATGACAAATAAGGCTTCATTGTATCTTGGTGAATTTTTGTAGAAAACTAGTAATTTATGTGCTCAAACACACATCTTTCGTGACTTTTCAAGTTTTGAACCTCCGTAACTTCGGCAAATGAGCTCCCCATACCTTCAAAATTTGACCACAGAATCGCCTCAACGAACTTTTTAACATGACAAATAAGGCTTCATTGTATCTTGGTGAGTTTTCTAGAAAACGAGTAATTTATGTGCACAAACATACATCTCTCGTGACTTTTCAAGATTTGAACCTCCGTAACTTCGGCAAATGTGCTTCAAATTGCTTAAAAAATTGATCATAGAATCATCTCGTTTAGCTCTTCATCATGACTCATAAGGCTTCATTATATCTCGATGAGTTTTCTAGAAAACGAGTAATTTATGTGCTCAAACACACATCTTTCGTGACTTTTCAAGATTTGAACCTCCGTAACTTAGGCAAATGAGCTGCAACTACCTTCAAAATTTTACCACAGAATCACCTCGACGAGCTCTTTAACATGATAAATAAGGCTTCATTGTATCTTGGTGAGTTTTTTAGAAAACTAGTAATTTATGTTCACAAACACACATCTTTCGTGACTTTTCAAGTTTGAACCTCCGTAACTTCAGCAAATGAGCTCCAAATACCTTCAAAATTTTACCACAGAATCACCTCGACGAGCTCTTTAACATGACAAATAAGGCTTCATTGTATCTTGGTGAGTTTTTTAGAAAACTAGTAATTTATGTTCACAAACACACATCTTTCGTGACTTTTCAAGTTTTGAACCTCCGTAACTTCGGCAAATGAGTTCCAAATACCTTCAAAATTTTACCACAGAATCAACTCGACGAGCTCTTTAACATGACAAATAAGGCTTCATTGTATCTTGGTGAGTTTTCTAGAAAACGAGTAATTTATGTGCTCAAACACACATCTTTCGTGACTTTTCAAGCTTTGAACCTCCGTAACTTCGGCAAATGTGCTTCAAATTGCTTAATAAATTGATCATAGAATCATCTCGTTTAGCTCTTCATCATGACTCATAAGGCTTCATTATATCTCGATGAGTTTTCTAGAAAACGAGTAATTTATATGCTCAAACACACATCTTTCGTGACTTTTCAAGATTTGAACCTCCGTAACTTCGGCAAATGTGCTTCAAATTGCTTAAAAAATTGACCATAGAATCATCACGTTGAGCTCTTCATCATGACTCATAAAGCTTCATTATATCTCGGTGAGTTTTTTAGAAAACTAGTAATTTATGTTCACAAACACACATCTTTCGTGACTTTTCAAGATTTGAACCTCCGTAACTTCGGCAAATGTGCTTCAAATTGCTTAAAAAATTGATCATAGAATCATCTCGTTCAGCTCTTCATCATGACTCATAAGGCTTCATTATATCTCGGTGAGTTTTCTAGAAAACGAGTAATTTATGTGCTCAAACAAACATCTTTCGTGACTTTTCAAGCTTTGAACCTCCGTAACTTCGGCAAATGTGCTTCAAATTGCTTAAAAAATTGATCATAGAATCATCTCGTTGAGCTCTTCATCATGACTCATAAGGCTTCAATATATCTCGGTGAGTTTTCTAGAAAACGAGTAATTTATGTACTCAAACACACATCTTTCGTGACTTTTCAAGATTTGAACCTCCGTAACTTCGGCAAATCAGCTGCAACTACCTTCAAAATTTGACCACAGAATCATCTCAACGAGCTCTTTAACATGACAAATAAGGCTTCATTATATCTCGGTGAGTTTTCTAGAAAACGAGAAATTTATGTGCTCAAACACACATCTTTCGTGACTTTTCAAGCTTTGAACCTCCGTAACTTCGGCAAATGTGCTTCAAATTGCTTAAAAAATTGATCATAGAATCATCTCGTTGAGCTCTTCATCATGACTCATAAGGCTTCATTATATCTCGGTGAGTTTTGTAGAAAACGAGTAATTTATGTGCTCAAACACACATCTTTCGTGACTTTTCAAGTTTTGAACCTCCGTAACTTCAGCAAATGAGCTCCAAATACCTTCAAAATTTTACCACAGAATCACCTCGACGAGCTCTTTAACATGACAAATAAGGCTTCATTGTATCTTGGTGAGTTTTTTAGAAAACTAGTAATTTATGTTCACAAACACACATCTTTCGTGACTTTTCAAGTTTTGAACCTCCGTAACTTCGGCAAATGAGTTCCAAATACCTTCAAAATTTTACCACAGAATCACCTCGACGACCTCTTTAACATGACTCATAAGGCTTCATTGTATCTTGGTGAGTTTTCTAGAAAACGAGTAATTTATGTGCACAAACATACAACTTTCGTGACTTTTCAAGATTTGAACCTCCGTAACATCGGCAAATGTGCTTCAAATTGCATAAAAAATTGATCATAGAATCATCTCGTTTAGCTCTTCATCATGACTCATAAGGCTTCATTATATCTCGATGAGTTTTCTAGAAAACGAGTAATTTATGTGCACAAACATACATCTTTCGTGACTTTTCAAGATTTGAACCTCCGTAACTTAGGCAAATGAGCTGCAACTACCTTCAAAATTTTACCACAGAATCATCTCAACGAGCTCTTTAACACGACTAAGAAGGCTTCATTGTATCTTGGTGAGTTTTCTAGAAAACGAGTAATTTATGTGCACAAACATACATCTTTCGTGACTTTTCAAGATTTGAACCTCCGTAACTTCGGCAAATGTGCTTCAAATTGCTTAAAAAATTGATCATAGAATCATCTCGTTTAGCTCTTCATCATGACTCATAAGGTTTCATTATATCTCGGTGAGTTTTCTAGGAAACGAGTAATTTATGTGCACAAACATACATCTTGCGTGACTTTTCAAGTTTTGAACCTCCATAACTTCGGCAAATGAGCTCCAAATACCTTCAAAATTTTACCACAGAATCACCTCGACGAGCTCTTTAACATGACAAATAAGGCTTCATTGTATCTTGGTGAGTTTTCTAGAAAACGAGTAATTTATGTGCTCAAACACACATCTTTCGTGACTTTTCAAGCTTTGAACCTCCGTAACTTCGGCAAATGTGCTCCCCATACCTTCAAATTTGACCACAGAATCGCCTCAACGAACTTTTTAACGTGACAAATAAGGCTTCATTGTATCTTGGTGAGTTTTCTAGAAAACGAGTAATTTATGTTCACAAACACACATCTTTCGTGACTTTTCAAGTTTTGAACCTCCGTAACTTCGGCAAATGAGCTCCAAATACCTTCAAAATTTTACCACAGAATCACCTCCACGACCTCTTTAACATGACAAATAAGGCTTCATTGTATCTTGGTGAATTTTTGTAGAAAACTAGTAATTTATGTGCTCAAACACACATCTTTCGTGACTTTTCAAGTTTTGAACCTCCGTAACTTCGGCAAATGAGCTCCAAATACCTTCAAAATTTTACCACAGAATCACCTCCACGACCTCTTTAACATGACAAATAAGGCTTCATTGTATCTTGGTGAATTTTTGTAGAAAACTAGTAATTTATGTGCTCAAACACACATCTTTCGTGACTTTTCAAGTTTTGAACCTCCGTAACTTCGGCAAATGAGCTCCCCATACCTTCAAAATTTGACCACAGAATCGCCTCAACGAACTTTTTAACATGACAAATAAGGCTTCATTGTATCTTGGTGAGTTTTCTAGAAAACGAGTAATTTATGTGCACAAACATACATCTCTCGTGACTTTTCAAGATTTGAACCTCCGTAACTTCGGCAAATGTGCTTCAAATTGCTTAAAAAATTGATCATAGAATCATCTCGTTTAGCTCTTCATCATGACTCATAAGGCTTCATTATATCTCGATGAGTTTTCTAGAAAACGAGTAATTTATGTGCTCAAACACACATCTTTCGTGACTTTTCAAGATTTGAACCTCCGTAACTTAGGCAAATGAGCTGCAACTACCTTCAAAATTTTACCACAGAATCACCTCGACGAGCTCTTTAACATGATAAATAAGGCTTCATTGTATCTTGGTGAGTTTTTTAGAAAACTAGTAATTTATGTTCACAAACACACATCTTTCGTGACTTTTCAAGTTTGAACCTCCGTAACTTCAGCAAATGAGCTCCAAATACCTTCAAAATTTTACCACAGAATCACCTCGACGAGCTCTTTAACATGACAAATAAGGCTTCATTGTATCTTGGTGAGTTTTTTAGAAAACTAGTAATTTATGTTCACAAACACACATCTTTCGTGACTTTTCAAGTTTTGAACCTCCGTAACTTCGGCAAATGAGTTCCAAATACCTTCAAAATTTTACCACAGAATCAACTCGACGAGCTCTTTAACATGACAAATAAGGCTTCATTGTATCTTGGTGAGTTTTCTAGAAAACGAGTAATTTATGTGCTCAAACACACATCTTTCGTGACTTTTCAAGCTTTGAACCTCCGTAACTTCGGCAAATGTGCTTCAAATTGCTTAATAAATTGATCATAGAATCATCTCGTTTAGCTCTTCATCATGACTCATAAGGCTTCATTATATCTCGATGAGTTTTCTAGAAAACGAGTAATTTATATGCTCAAACACACATCTTTCGTGACTTTTCAAGATTTGAACCTCCGTAACTTCGGCAAATGTGCTTCAAATTGCTTAAAAAATTGACCATAGAATCATCACGTTGAGCTCTTCATCATGACTCATAAAGCTTCATTATATCTCGGTGAGTTTTTTAGAAAACTAGTAATTTATGTTCACAAACACACATCTTTCGTGACTTTTCAAGATTTGAACCTCCGTAACTTCGGCAAATGTGCTTCAAATTGCTTAAAAAATTGATCATAGAATCATCTCGTTCAGCTCTTCATCATGACTCATAAGGCTTCATTATATCTCGGTGAGTTTTCTAGAAAACGAGTAATTTATGTGCTCAAACAAACATCTTTCGTGACTTTTCAAGCTTTGAACCTCCGTAACTTCGGCAAATGTGCTTCAAATTGCTTAAAAAATTGATCATAGAATCATCTCGTTGAGCTCTTCATCATGACTCATAAGGCTTCAATATATCTCGGTGAGTTTTCTAGAAAACGAGTAATTTATGTACTCAAACACACATCTTTCGTGACTTTTCAAGATTTGAACCTCCGTAACTTCGGCAAATCAGCTGCAACTACCTTCAAAATTTGACCACAGAATCATCTCAACGAGCTCTTTAACATGACAAATAAGGCTTCATTATATCTCGGTGAGTTTTCTAGAAAACGAGAAATTTATGTGCACAAACACACATCTTTCGTGACTTTTCAAGCTTTGAACCTCCGTAACTTCGGCAAATGTGCTTCAAATTGCTTAAAAAATTGATCATAGAATCATCTCGTTGAGTTCTTCATCATGACTCATAAGGCTTCATTATATCTCGGTGAGTTTTGTAGAAAACGAGTAATTTATGTGCTCAAACACACATCTTTCGTGACTTTTCAAGTTTTGAACCTCCGTAACTTCAGCAAATGAGCTCCAAATACCTTCAAAATTTTACCACAGAATCACCTCGACGAGCTCTTTAACATGACAAATAAGGCTTCATTGTATCTTGGTGAGTTTTTTAGAAAACTAGTAATTTATGTTCACAAACACACATCTTTCGTGACTTTTCAAGTTTTGAACCTCCGTAACTTCGGCAAATGAGCTCCAAATACCTTCAAAATTTTACCACAGAATCACCTCGACGAGCTCGTTAACATGACAAATAAGGCTTCATTGTATCTTGGTGAGTTTTTTAGAAAACTAGTAATTTATGTTCACAAACACACATCTTTCGTGACTTTTCAAGTTTTGAACCTCCGTAACATCGGCAAATGTGCTTCAAATTGCTTAAAAAATTGATCATAGAATCATCTCGTTTAGCTCTTCATCATGACTCATAAGGCTTCATTATATCTCGATGAGTTTTCTAGAAAACGAGTAATTTATGTGCTCAAACACACATCTTTCGTGACTTTTCAAGATTTGAACCTCCGTAACTTAGGCAAATGAGCTGCAACTACCTTCAAAATTTTACCACAGAATCATCTCAACGAGCTCTTTAACACGACTAAGAAGGCTTCATTGTATCTTGGTGAGTTTTCTAGAAAACGAGTAATTTATGTGCACAAACATACATCTTTTGTGACTTTTCAAGATTTGAACCTCCGTAACTTCGGCAAATGAGCTGAAACTACCTTCAAAATTTGACCACAGAATCATCTCAACGAGCTCTTTAACACGACTATGAAGGCTTCATTGTATCTTGGTGAGTTTTCTAGAAAACGAGTAATTTATGTGCACAAACTTACATCTTTCGTGACTTTTCAAGTTTTGAACCTCCGTAACTTCGGCAAATGTGCTTCAAATTGCTTAAAAAATTGATCATAGAATCATCTCGTTTAGCTCTTCATCATGACTCATAAGGTTTCATTATATCTCGGTGAGTTTTCTAGGAAACGAGTAATTTATGTGCACAAACATACATCTTGCGTGACTTTTCAAGTTTTGAACCTCCATAACTTCGGCAAATGAGCTCCAAATACCTTCAAAATTTTACCACAGAATCACCTCGACGAGCTCTTTAACATGACAAATAAGGCTTCATTATATCTCGGTGAGTTTTCTAGAAAACGAGTAATTTATGTTCACAAACACACATCTTTCGTGACTTTTCAAGTTTTGAACCTCCGTAACTTCGGCAAATGAGCTCCAAATACCTTCAAAATTTTACCACAGAATCACCTCCACGACCTCTTTAACATGACAAATAAGGCTTCATTGTATCTTGGTGAATTTTTGTAGAAAACTAGTAATTTATGTGCTCAAACACACATCTTTCGTGACTTTTCAAGTTTTGAACCTCCGTAACTTCGGCAAATGAGCTCCAAATACCTTCAAAATTTTACCACAGAATCACCTCCACGACCTCTTTAACATGACAAATAAGGCTTCATTGTATCTTGGTGAATTTTTGTAGAAAACTAGTAATTTATGTGCTCAAACACACATCTTTCGTGACTTTTCAAGTTTTGAACCTCCGTAACTTCGGCAAATGAGCTCCCCATACCTTCAAAATTTGACCACAGAATCGCCTCAACGAACTTTTTAACATGACAAATAAGGCTTCATTGTATCTTGGTGAGTTTTCTAGAAAACGAGTAATTTATGTGCACAAACATACATCTCTCGTGACTGTTCAAGATTTGAACCTCCGTAACTTCGGCAAATGTGCTTCAAATTGCTTAAAAAATTGATCATAGAATCATCTCGTTTAGCTCTTCATCATGACTCATAAGGCTTCATTATATCTCGATGAGTTTTCTAGAAAACGAGTAATTTATGTGCTCAAACACACATCTTTCGTGACTTTTCAAGTTTTGAACCTCCGTAACTTCGGCAAATGAGCTCCCCATACCTTCAAAATTTGACCACAGAATCGCCTCAACGAACTTTTTAACATGACAAATAAGGCTTCCTTGTATCTTGGTGAATTTTTGTAGAAAACTAGTAATTTATGTGCTCAAACACACATCTTTCGTGACTTTTCAAGTTTTGAACCTCCGTAACTTCGGCAAATGAGCTCCCCATACCTTCAAAATTTGACCACAGAATCGCCTCAACGAACTTTTTAACGTGACAAATAAGGCTTCATTGTATCTTGGTGAGTTTTCTAGAAAACGAGTAATTTATGTTCACAAACACACATCTTTCGTGACTTTTCAAGTTTTGAACCTCCGTAACTTCGGCAAATGAGCTCCAAATACCTTCAAAATTTTACCACAGAATCACCTCCACGACCTCTTTAACATGACAAATAAGGCTTCATTGTATCTTGGTGAATTTTTGTAGAAAACTAGTAATTTATGTGCTCAAACACACATCTTTCGTGACTTTTCAAGTTTTGAACCTCCGTAACTTCGGCAAATGAGCTCCCCATACCTTCAAAATTTGACCACAGAATCGCCTCAACGAACTTTTTAACATGACAAATAAGGCTTCATTGTATCTTGGTGAGTTTTCTAGAAAACGAGTAATTTATGTGCACAAACATACATCTCTCGTGACTTTTCAAGATTTGAACCTCCGTAACTTCGGCAAATGTGCTTCAAATTGCTTAAAAAATTGATCATAGAATCATCTCGTTTAGCTCTTCATCATGACTCATAAGGCTTCATTATATCTCGATGAGTTTTCTAGAAAACGAGTAATTTATGTGCTCAAACACACATCTTTCGTGACTTTTCAAGATTTGAACCTCCGTAACTTAGGCAAATGAGCTGCAACTACCTTCAAAATTTTACCACAGAATCACCTCGACGAGCTCTTTAACATGATAAATAAGGCTTCATTGTATCTTGGTGAGTTTTTTAGAAAACTAGTAATTTATGTTCACAAACACACATCTTTCGTGACTTTTCAAGTTTGAACCTCCGTAACTTCAGCAAATGAGCTCCAAATACCTTCAAAATTTTACCACAGAATCACCTCGACGAGCTCTTTAACATGACAAATAAGGCTTCATTGTATCTTGGTGAGTTTTTTAGAAAACTAGTAATTTATGTTCACAAACACACATCTTTCGTGACTTTTCAAGTTTTGAACCTCCGTAACTTCGGCAAATGAGTTCCAAATACCTTCAAAATTTTACCACAGAATCACCTCGACGAGCTCTTTAACATGACAAATAAGGCTTCATTGTATCTTGGTGAGTTTTCTAGAAAACGAGTAATTTATGTGCTCAAACACACATCTTTCGTGACTTTTCAAGCTTTGAACCTCCGTAACTTCGGCAAATGTGCTTCAAATTGCTTAATAAATTGATCATAGAATCATCTCGTTTAGCTCTTCATCATGACTCATAAGGCTTCATTATATCTCGATGAGTTTTCTAGAAAACGAGTAATTTATATGCTCAAACACACATCTTTCGTGACTTTTCAAGATTTGAACCTCCGTAACTTCGGCAAATGTGCTTCAAATTGCTTAAAAAATTGACCATAGAATCATCACGTTGAGCTCTTCATCATGACTCATAAAGCTTCATTATATCTCGGTGAGTTTTCTAGAAAACGAGTAATTTATGTGCACAAACATACATCTTTCGTGACTTTTCAAGCTTTGAACCTCCGTAACTTCGGCAAATGTGCTTCAAATTGCTTAAAAAATTGATCATAGAATCATCTCGTTGAGCTCTTCATCATGACTCATAAGGCTTCATTATATCTCGGTGAGTTTTGTAGAAAACGAGTAATTTATGTGCTCAAACACACATCTTTCGTGACTTTTCAAGTTTTGAACCTCCGTAACTTCAGCAAATGAGCTCCAAATACCTTCAAAATTTTACCACAGAATCACCTCGACGACCTCTTTAACATGACAAATAAGGCTTCATTGTATCTTGGTGAATTTTTGTAGAAAACTAGTAATTTATGTGCTCAAACACACATCTTTCGTGACTTTTCAAGTTTTGAACCTCCGTAACTTCGGCAAATGAGCTCCCCATTCCTTCAAAATTTGACCACAGAATCGCCTCAACGAACTTTTTAACATGACAAATAAGGCTTCATTGTATCTTGGTGAGTTTTCTAGAAAACGAGTAATTTATGTTCACAAACACACATCTTTCGTGACTTTTCAAGTTTTGAACCTCCGTAACTTCAGCAAATGAGCTCCAAATACCTTCAAAATTTTACCACAGAATCACCTCGACGAGCTCTTTAACATGACAAATAAGGCTTCATTGTATCTTGGTGAGTTTTCCAGAAAACGAGTAATTTATGTGCACAAACACACTTCTTTCGTGACTTTTCAAGCTTTGAACCTCCGTAACTTCGGCAAATGAGGTCCAAATACCTTCAAAATTTTACCTCAGAGTCATCTCGACGTGCTCTTTAACATGACAAATAAGGCTTCATTGTATCTTGGTGAGTTTTCTAGAAAACGAGTAATTTATGTGCTCAAACACACATCTTTCGTGACTTTTCAAGCTTTGAACCTCCGTAACTTCGGCAAATGTGCTTCAAATTGCTTAATAAATTGATCATAGAATCATCTCGTTTAGCTCTTCATCATGACTCATAAGGCTTCATTATATCTCGATGAGTTTTCTAGAAAACGAGTAATTTATATGCTCAAACACACATCTTTCGTGACTTTTCAAGATTTGAACCTCCGTAACTTCGGCAAATGTGCTTCAAATTGCTTAAAAAATTGACCATAGAATCATCACGTTGAGCTCTTCATCATGACTCATAAAGCTTCATTATATCTCGGTGAGTTTTCTAGAAAACGAGTAATTTATGTGCACAAACATACATCTTTCGTGACTTTTCAAGCTTTGAACCTCCGTAACTTCGGCAAATGTGCTTCAAATTGCTTAAAAAATTGATCATAGAATCATCTCGTTGAGCTCTTCATCATGACTCATAAGGCTTCATTATATCTCGGTGAGTTTTGTAGAAAACGAGTAATTTATGTGCTCAAACACACATCTTTCGTGACTTTTCAAGTTTTGAACCTCCGTAACTTCAGCAAATGAGCTCCAAATACCTTCAAAATTTTACCACAGAATCACCTCGACGACCTCTTTAACATGACAAATAAGGCTTCATTGTATCTTGGTGAATTTTTGTAGAAAACTAGTAATTTATGTGCTCAAACACACATCTTTCGTGACTTTTCAAGTTTTGAACCTCCGTAACTTCGGCAAATGAGCTCCCCATTCCTTCAAAATTTGACCACAGAATCGCCTCAACGAACTTTTTAACATGACAAATAAGGCTTCATTGTATCTTGGTGAGTTTTCTAGAAAACGAGTAATTTATGTTCACAAACACACATCTTTCGTGACTTTTCAAGTTTTGAACCTCCGTAACTTCGGCAAATGAGCTCCAAATACCTTCAAAATTTTACCACAGAATCACCTCCACGACCTCTTTAACATGACAAATAAGGCTTTATTGTATCTTGGTGAATTTTTGTAGAAAACTAGTAATTTATGTGCTCAAACACACATCTTTCGTGACTTTTCAAGTTTTGAACCTCCGTAACTTCGGCAAATGAGCTCCAAATACCTTCAAAATTTTACCACAGAATCACCTCCACGACCTCTTTAACATGACAAATAAGGCTTCATTGTATCTTGGTGAATTTTTGTAGAAAACTAGTAATTTATGTGCTCAAACACACATCTTTCGTGACTTTTCAAGTTTTGAACCTCCGTAACTTCGGCAAATGAGCTCCCCATACCTTCAAAATTTGACCACAGAATCGCCTCAACGAACTTTTTAACATGACAAATAAGGCTTCATTGTATCTTGGTGAGTTTTCTAGAAAACGAGTAATTTATGTGCACAAACATACATCTCTCGTGACTTTTCAAGATTTGAACCTCCGTAACTTCAGCAAATGTGCTTCAAATTGCTTAAAAAATTGATCATAGAATCATCTCGTTTAGCTCTTCATCATGACTCATAAGGCTTCATTATATCTCGATGAGTTTTCTAGAAAACGAGTAATTTATGTGCTCAAACACACATCTTTCGTGACTTTTCAAGATTTGAACCTCCGTAACTTAGGCAAATGAGCTGCAACTACCTTCAAAATTTTACCACAGAATCACCTCGACGAGCTCTTTAACATGATAAATAAGGCTTCATTGTATCTTGGTGAGTTTTTTTGAAAACTAGTAATTTATGTTCACAAACACACATCTTTCGTGACTTTTCAAGTTTTGAACCTCCGTAACTTCGGCAAATGAGTTCCAAATACCTTCAAAATTTTACCACAGAATCACCTCGACGAGCTCTTTAACATGACAAATAAGGCTTCATTGTATCTTGGTGAGTTTTCTAGAAAACGAGTAATTTATGTTCACAAACACACATCTTTCGTGACTTTTCAAGTTTGAACCTCCGTAACTTCAGCAAATGAGCTCCAAATACCTTCAAAATTTTACCACAGAATCACCTCGACGAGCTCTTTAACATGACAAATAAGGCTTCATTGTATCTTGGTGAGTTTTCCAGAAAACGAGTAATTTATGTGCACAAACACACTTCTTTCGTGACTTTTCAAGCTTTGAACCTCCGTAACTTCGGCAAATGAGGTCCAAATACCTTCAAAATTTTACCTCAGAGTCATCTCGACGTGCTCTTTAACATGACAAATAAGGCTTCATTGTATCTTGGTGAGTTTTCTAGAAAACGAGTAATTTATGTGCTCAAACACACATCTTTCGTGACTTTTCAAGCTTTGAACCTCCGTAACTTCGGCAAATGTGCTTCAAATTGCTTAATAAATTGATCATAGAATCATCTCGTTTAGCTCTTCATCATGACTCATAAGGCTTCATTATATCTCGATGAGTTTTCTAGAAAACGAGTAATTTATATGCTCAAACACACATCTTTCGTGACTTTTCAAGATTTGAACCTCCGTAACTTCGGCAAATGTGCTTCAAATTGCTTAAAAAATTGACCATAGAATCATCACGTTGAGCTCTTCATCATGACTCATAAAGCTTCATTATATCTCGGTGAGTTTTCTAGAAAACGAGTAATTTATGTGCACAAACATACATCTTTCGTGACTTTTCAAGCTTTGAACCTCCGTAACTTCGGCAAATGTGCTTCAAATTGCTTAAAAAATTGATCATAGAATCATCTCGTTGAGCTCTTCATCATGACTCATAAGGCTTCATTATATCTCGGTGAGTTTTGTAGAAAACGAGTAATTTATGTGCTCAAACACACATCTTTCGTGACTTTTCAAGTTTTGAACCTCCGTAACTTCAGCAAATGAGCTCCAAATACCTTCAAAATTTTACCACAGAATCACCTCGACGACCTCTTTAACATGACAAATAAGGCTTCATTGTATCTTGGTGAATTTTTGTAGAAAACTAGTAATTTATGTGCTCAAACACACATCTTTCGTGACTTTTCAAGTTTTGAACCTCCGTAACTTCGGCAAATGAGCTCCCCATACCTTCAAAATTTGACCACAGAATCGCCTCAACGAACTTTTTAACATGACAAATAAGGCTTCATTGTATCTTGGTGAGTTTTCTAGAAAACTAGTAATTTATGTTCACAAACACACATCTTTCGTGACTTTTCAAGATTTGAACCTCCGTAACTTCGGCAAATGTGCTTCAAATTGCTTAAAAAATTGACCATAGAATCATCACGTTGAGCTCTTCATCATGACTCATAAAGCTTCATTATATCTCGGTGAGTTTTCTAGAAAACGAGTAATTTATGTGCACAAACATACATCTTTCGTGACTTTTCAAGCTTTGAACCTCCGTAACTTCGGCAAATGTGCTTCAAATTGCTTAAAAAATTGATCATAGAATCATCTCGTTGAGCTCTTCATCATGACTCATAAGGCTTCATTATATCTCGGTGAGTTTTGTAGAAAACGAGTAATTTATGTGCTCAAACACACATGTTTCGTGACTTTTCAAGTTTTGAACCTCCGTAACTTCAGCAAATGAGCTCCAAATACCTTCAAAATTTTACCACAGAATCACCTCGACGACCTCTTTAACATGACAAATAAGGCTTCATTGTATCTTGGTGAATTTTTGTAGAAAACTAGTAATTTATGTGCTCAAACACACATCTTTCGTGACTTTTCAAGTTTTGAACCTCCGTAACTTCGGCAAATGAGCTCCCCATACCTTCAAAATTTGACCACAGAATCGCCTCAACGAACTTTTTAACATGACAAATAAGGCTTCATTGTATCTTGGTGAGTTTTCTAGAAAACGAGTAATTTATGTTCACAAACACACATCTTTCGTGACTTTTCAAGTTTTGAACCTCCGTAACTTCGGCAAATGAGCTCCAAATACCTTCAAAATTTTACCACAGAATCACCTCCACGACCTCTTTAACATGACAAATAAGGCTTTATTGTATCTTGGTGAATTTTTGTAGAAAACTAGTAATTTATGTGCTCAAACACACATCTTTCGTGACTTTTCAAGTTTTGAACCTCCGTAACTTCGGCAAATGAGCTCCCCATACCTTCAAAATTTGACCACAGAATCGCCTCAACGAACTTTTTAACATGACAAATAAGGCTTCATTGTATCTTGGTGAGTTTTCTAGAAAACTAGTAATTTATGTTCACAAACACACATCTTTCGTGACTTTTCAAGATTTGAACCTCCGTAACTTCGGCAAATGTGCTTCAAATTGCTTAAAAAATTGACCATAGAATCATCACGTTGAGCTCTTCATCATGACTCATAAAGCTTCATTATATCTCGGTGAGTTTTCTAGAAAACGAGTAATTTATGTGCACAAACATACATCTTTCGTGACTTTTCAAGCTTTGAACCTCCGTAACTTCGGCAAATGTGCTTCAAATTGCTTAAAAAATTGATCATAGAATCATCTCGTTGAGCTCTTCATCATGACTCATAAGGCTTCATTATATCTCGGTGAGTTTTGTAGAAAACGAGTAATTTATGTGCTCAAACACACATCTTTCGTGACTTTTCAAGTTTTGAACCTCCGTAACTTCAGCAAATGAGCTCCAAATACCTTCAAAATTTTACCACAGAATCACCTCGACGACCTCTTTAACATGACAAATAAGGCTTCATTGTATCTTGGTGAATTTTTGTAGAAAACTAGTAATTTATGTGCTCAAACACACATCTTTCGTGACTTTTCAAGTTTTGAACCTCCGTAACTTCGGCAAATGAGCTCCCCATACCTTCAAAATTTGACCACAGAATCGCCTCAACGAACTTTTTAACATGACAAATAAGGCTTCATTGTATCTTGGTGAGTTTTCTAGAAAACGAGTAATTTATGTTCACAAACACACATCTTTCGTGACTTTTCAAGTTTTGAACCTCCGTAACTTCGGCAAATGAGCTCCAAATACCTTCAAAATTTTACCACAGAATCACCTCCACGACCTCTTTAACATGACAAATAAGGCTTTATTGTATCTTGGTGAATTTTTGTAGAAAACTAGTAATTTATGTGCTCAAACACACATCTTTCGTGACTTTTCAAGTTTTGAACCTCCGTAACTTCGGCAAATGAGCTCCAAATACCTTCAAAATTTTACCACAGAATCACCTCCACGACCTCTTTAACATGACAAATAAGGCTTCATTGTATCTTGGTGAATTTTTGTAGAAAACTAGTAATTTATGTGCTCAAACACACATCTTTCGTGACTTTTCAAGTTTTGAACCTCCGTAACTTCGGCAAATGAGCTCCCCATACCTTCAAAATTTGACCACAGAATCGCCTCAACGAACTTTTTAACATGACAAATAAGGCTTCATTGTATCTTGGTGAGTTTTCTAGAAAACGAGTAATTTATGTGCTCAAACACACATCTTTCGTGACTTTTCAAGCTTTGAACCTCCGTAACTTCGGCAAATGTGCTTCAAATTGCTTAATAAATTGATCATAGAATCATCTCGTTTAGCTCTTCATCATGACTCATAAGGCTTCATTATATCTCGATGAGTTTTCTAGAAAACGAGTAATTTATATGCTCAAACACACATCTTTCGTGACTTTTCAAGATTTGAACCTCCGTAACTTCGGCAAATGTGCTTCAAATTGCTTAAAAAATTGACCATAGAATCATCACGTTGAGCTCTTCATCATGACTCATAAAGCTTCATTATATCTCGGTGAGTTTTCTAGAAAACGAGTAATTTATGTGCACAAACATACATCTTTCGTGACTTTTCAAGCTTTGAACCTCCGTAACTTCGGCAAATGTGCTTCAAATTGCTTAAAAAATTGATCATAGAATCATCTCGTTGAGCTCTTCATCATGACTCATAAGGCTTCATTATATCTCGGTGAGTTTTGTAGAAAACGAGTAATTTATGTGCTCAAACACACATCTTTCGTGACTTTTCAAGTTTTGAACCTCCGTAACTTCAGCAAATGAGCTCCAAATACCTTCAAAATTTTACCACAGAATCACCTCGACGACCTCTTTAACATGACAAATAAGGCTTCATTGTATCTTGGTGAATTTTTGTAGAAAACTAGTAATTTATGTGCTCAAACACACATCTTTCGTGACTTTTCAAGTTTTGAACCTCCGTAACTTCGGCAAATGAGCTCCCCATACCTTCAAAATTTGACCACAGAATCGCCTCAACGAACTTTTTAACATGACAAATAAGGCTTCATTGTATCTTGGTGAGTTTTCTAGAAAACTAGTAATTTATGTTCACAAACACACATCTTTCGTGACTTTTCAAGATTTGAACCTCCGTAACTTCGGCAAATGTGCTTCAAATTGCTTAAAAAATTGACCATAGAATCATCACGTTGAGCTCTTCATCATGACTCATAAAGCTTCATTATATCTCGGTGAGTTTTCTAGAAAACGAGTAATTTATGTGCACAAACATACATCTTTCGTGACTTTTCAAGCTTTGAACCTCCGTAACTTCGGCAAATGTGCTTCAAATTGCTTAAAAAATTGATCATAGAATCATCTCGTTGAGCTCTTCATCATGACTCATAAGGCTTCATTATATCTCGGTGAGTTTTGTAGAAAACGAGTAATTTATGTGCTCAAACACACATCTTTCGTGACTTTTCAAGTTTTGAACCTCCGTAACTTCAGCAAATGAGCTCCAAATACCTTCAAAATTTTACCACAGAATCACCTCGACGACCTCTTTAACATGACAAATAAGGCTTCATTGTATCTTGGTGAATTTTTGTAGAAAACTAGTAATTTATGTGCTCAAACACACATCTTTCGTGACTTTTCAAGTTTTGAACCTCCGTAACTTCGGCAAATGAGCTCCCCATACCTTCAAAATTTGACCACAGAATCGCCTCAACGAACTTTTTAACATGACAAATAAGGCTTCATTGTATCTTGGTGAGTTTTCTAGAAAACGAGTAATTTATGTTCACAAACACACATCTTTCGTGACTTTTCAAGATTTGAACCTCCGTAACTTCGGCAAATGTGCTTCAAATTGCTTAAAAAATTGACCATAGAATCATCACGTTGAGCTCTTCATCATGACTCATAAAGCTTCATTATATCTCGGTGAGTTTTCTAGAAAACGAGTAATTTATGTGCACAAACATACATCTTTCGTGACTTTTCAAGCTTTGAACCTCCGTAACTTCGGCAAATGTGCTTCAAATTGCTTAAAAAATTGATCATAGAATCATCTCGTTGAGCTCTTCATCATGACTCATAAGGCTTCATTATATCTCGGTGAGTTTTGTAGAAAACGAGTAATTTATGTGCTCAAACACACATCTTTCGTGACTTTTCAAGTTTTGAACCTCCGTAACTTCAGCAAATGAGCTCCAAATACCTTCAAAATTTTACCACAGAATCACCTCGACGACCTCTTTAACATGACAAATAAGGCTTCATTGTATCTTGGTGAATTTTTGTAGAAAACTAGTAATTTATGTGCTCAAACACACATCTTTCGTGACTTTTCAAGTTTTGAACCTCCGTAACTTCGGCAAATGAGCTCCCCATACCTTCAAAATTTGACCACAGAATCGCCTCAACGAACTTTTTAACATGACAAATAAGGCTTCATTGTATCTTGGTGAGTTTTCTAGAAAACGAGTAATTTATGTTCACAAACACACATCTTTCGTGACTTTTCAAGTTTTGAACCTCCGTAACTTCGGCAAATGAGCTCCAAATACCTTCAAAATTTTACCACAGAATCACCTCCACGACCTCTTTAACATGACAAATAAGGCTTCATTGTATCTTGGTGAATTTTTGTAGAAAACTAGTAATTTATGTGCTCAAACACACATCTTTCGTGACTTTTCAAGTTTTGAACCTCCGTAACTTCGGCAAATGAGCTCCAAATACCTTCAAAATTTTACCACAGAATCACCTCCACGACCTCTTTAACATGACAAATAAGGCTTCATTGTATCTTGGTGAATTTTTGTAGAAAACTAGTAATTTATGTGCTCAAACACACATCTTTCGTGACTTTTCAAGTTTTGAACCTCCGTAACTTCGGCAAATGAGCTCCCCATACCTTCAAAATTTGACCACAGAATCGCCTCAACGAACTTTTTAACATGACAAATAAGGCTTCATTGTATCTTGGTGAGTTTTCTAGAAAACGAGTAATTTATGTGCACAAACATACATCTCTCGTGACTTTTCAAGATTTGAACCTCCGTAACTTCGGCAAATGTGCTTCAAATTGCTTAAAAAATTGATCATAGAATCATCTCGTTTAGCTCTTCATCATGACTCATAAGGCTTCATTATATCTCGATGAGTTTTCTAGAAAACGAGTAATTTATGTGCTCAAACACACATCTTTCGTGACTTTTCAAGATTTGAACCTCCGTAACTTAGGCAAATGAGCTGCAACTACCTTCAAAATTTTACCACAGAATCACCTCGACGAGCTCTTTAACATGATAAATAAGGCTTCATTGTATCTTGGTGAGTTTTTTTGAAAACTAGTAATTTATGTTCACAAACACACATCTTTCGTGACTTTTCAAGTTTTGAACCTCCGTAACTTCGGCAAATGAGTTCCAAATACCTTCAAAATTTTACCACAGAATCACCTCGACGAGCTCTTTAACATGACAAATAAGGCTTCATTGTATCTTGGTGAGTTTTCTAGAAAACGAGTAATTTATGTTCACAAACACACATCTTTCGTGACTTTTCAAGTTTGAACCTCCGTAACTTCAGCAAATGAGCTCCAAATACCTTCAAAATTTTACCACAGAATCACCTCGACGAGCTCTTTAACATGACAAATAAGGCTTCATTGTGTCTTGGTGAGTTTTTTAGAAAACTAGTAATTTATGTTCACAAACACACATCTTTCGTGACTTTTCAAGCTTTGAACCTCCGTAACTTCGGCAAATGAGCTCCAACTACCTTCAAAATTTTACCACAGAATCACCTCGACGAGCTCTTTAACATGACAAATAAGGCTTCATTGTATCTTGGTGAATTTTTGTAGAAAACTAGTAATTTATGTGCTCAAACACACATCTTTCGTGACTTTTCAAGTTTTGAACCTCCGTAACTTCGGCAAATGAGTTCCAAATACCTTCAAAATTTTACCACAGAATCACCTCGACGAGCTCTTTAACATGACAAATAAGGCTTCATTGTGTCTTGGTGAGTTTTTTAGAAAACTAGTAATTTATGTTCACAAACACACATCTTTCGTGACTTTTCAAGCTTTGAACCTCCGTAACTTCGGCAAATGAGCTCCAACTACCTTCAAAATTTTACCACAGAATCACCTCGACGAGCTCTTTAACATGACAAATAAGGCTTCATTGTATCTTGGTGAATTTTTGTAGAAAACTAGTAATTTATGTGCTCAAACACACATCTTTCGTGACTTTTCAAGTTTTGAACCTCCGTAACTTCGGCAAATGAGCTCCCCATACCTTCAAAATTTGACCACAGAATCGCCTCAACGAACTTTTTAACATGACAAATAAGGCTTCATTGTATCTTGGTGAGTTTTCTAGAAAACGAGTAATTTATGTGCACAAACATACATCTCTCGTGACTTTTCAAGATTTGAACCTCCGTAACTTCGGCAAATGTGCTTCAAATTGCTTAAAAAATTGATCATAGAATCATCTCGTTTAGCTCTTCATCATGACTCATAAGGCTTCATTATATCTCGATGAGTTTTCTAGAAAACTAGTAATTTATGTGCTCAAACACACATCTTTCGTGACTTTTCAAGTTTTGAACCTCCGTAACTTCGGCAAATGAGCTCCAAATACCTTCAAAATTTTACCACAGAATCACCTCCACGACCTCTTTAACATGACAAATAAGGCTTCATTGTATCTTGGTGAATTTTTGTAGAAAACTAGTAATTTATGTGCTCAAACACACATCTTTCGTGACTTTTCAAGTTTTGAACCTCCGTAACTTCGGCAAATGAGCTCCCCATACCTTCAAAATTTGACCACAGAATCGCCTCAACGAACTTTTTAACATGACAAATAAGGCTTCATTGTATCTTGGTGAGTTTTCTAGAAAACGAGTAATTTATGTGCACAAACATACATCTCTCGTGACTTTTCAAGATTTGAACCTCCGTAACTTCGGCAAATGAGCTCCAAATACCTTCAAAATTTTACCACAGAATCACCTCCACGACATCTTTAACATGACAAATAAGGCTTCATTGTATCTTGGTGAATTTTTGTAGAAAACTAGTAATTTATGTGCTCAAACACACATCTTTCGTGACTTTTCAAGTTTTGAACCTCCGTAACTTCGGCAAATGAGCTCCAAATACCTTCAAAATTTTACCACAGAATCACCTCCACGACCTCTTTAACATGACAAATAAGGCTTCATTGTATCTTGGTGAATTTTTGTAGAAAACTAGTAATTTATGTGCTCAAACACACATCTTTCGTGACTTTTCAAGTTTTGAACCTCCGTAACTTCGGCAAATGAGCTCCCCATACCTTCAAAATTTGACCACAGAATCGCCTCAACGAACTTTTTAACATGACAAATAAGGCTTCATTGTATCTTGGTGAGTTTTCTAGAAAACGAGTAATTTATGTGCACAAACATACATCTCTCGTGACTTTTCAAGATTTGAACCTCCGTAACTTCGGCAAATGTGCTTCAAATTGCTTAAAAAATTGATCATAGAATCATCTCGTTTAGCTCTTCATCATGACTCATAAGGCTTCATTATATCTCGATGAGTTTTCTAGAAAACGAGTAATTTATGTGCTCAAACACACATCTTTCGTGACTTTTCAAGATTTGAACCTCCGTAACTTAGGCAAATGAGCTGCAACTACCTTCAAAATTTTACCACAGAATCACCTCGACGAGCTCTTTAACATGATAAATAAGGCTTCATTGTATCTTGGTGAGTTTTTTGAAAACTAGTAATTTATGTTCACAAACACACATCTTTCGTGACTTTTCAAGTTTTGAACCTCCGTAACTTCGGCAAATGAGTTCCAAATACCTTCAAAATTTTACCACAGAATCACCTCGACGAGCTCTTTAACATGACAAATAAGGCTTCATTGTATCTTGGTGAGTTTTCTAGAAAACGAGTAATTTATGTTCACAAACACACATCTTTCGTGACTTTTCAAGTTTGAACCTCCGTAACTTCAGCAAATGAGCTCCAAATACCTTCAAAATTTTACCACAGAATCACCTCGACGAGCTCTTTAACATGACAAATAAGGCTTCATTGTGTCTTGGTGAGTTTTTTAGAAAACTAGTAATTTATGTTCACAAACACACATCTTTCGTGACTTTTCAAGCTTTGAACCTCCGTAACTTCGGCAAATGAGCTCCAACTACCTTCAAAATTTTACCACAGAATCACCTCGACGAGCTCTTTAACATGACAAATAAGGCTTCATTGTATCTTGGTGAATTTTTGTAGAAAACTAGTAATTTATGTGCTCAAACACACATCTTTCGTGACTTTTCAAGTTTTGAACCTCCGTAACTTCGGCAAATGAGCTCCCCATACCTTCAAAATTTGACCACAGAATCGCCTCAACGAACTTTTTAACATGACAAATAAGGCTTCATTGTATCTTGGTGAGTTTTCTAGAAAACGAGTAATTTATGTGCACAAACATACATCTCTCGTGACTTTTCAAGATTTGAACCTCCGTAACTTCGGCAAATGTGCTTCAAATTGCTTAAAAAATTGATCATAGAATCATCTCGTTTAGCTCTTCATCATGACTCATAAGGCTTCATTATATCTCGATGAGTTTTCTAGAAAACTAGTAATTTATGTGCTCAAACACACATCTTTCGTGACTTTTCAAGTTTTGAACCTCCGTAACTTCGGCAAATGAGCTCCAAATACCTTCAAAATTTTACCACAGAATCACCTCCACGACCTCTTTAACATGACAAATAAGGCTTCATTGTATCTTGGTGAATTTTTGTAGAAAACTAGTAATTTATGTGCTCAAACACACATCTTTCGTGACTTTTCAAGTTTTGAACCTCCGTAACTTCGGCAAATGAGCTCCCCATACCTTCAAAATTTGACCACAGAATCGCCTCAACGAACTTTTTAACATGACAAATAAGGCTTCATTGTATCTTGGTGAGTTTTCTAGAAAACGAGTAATTTATGTGCACAAACATACATCTCTCGTGACTTTTCAAGATTTGAACCTCCGTAACTTCGGCAAATGTGCTTCAAATTGCTTAAAAAATTGATCATAGAATCATCTCGTTTAGCTCTTCATCATGACTCATAAGGCTTCATTATATCTCGATGAGTTTTCTAGAAAACGAGTAATTTATGTGCTCAAACACACATCTTTCGTGACTTTTCAAGATTTGAACCTCCGTAACTTAGGCAAATGAGCTGCAACTACCTTCAAAATTTTACCACAGAATCACCTCGACGAGCTCTTTAACATGATAAATAAGGCTTCATTGTATCTTGGTGAGTTTTTTTGAAAACTAGTAATTTATGTTCACAAACACACATCTTTCGTGACTTTTCAAGTTTTGAACCTCCGTAACTTCGGCAAATGAGTTCCAAATACCTTCAAAATTTTACCACAGAATCACCTCGACGAGCTCTTTAACATGACAAATAAGGCTTCATTGTATCTTGGTGAGTTTTCTAGAAAACGAGTAATTTATGTTCACAAACACACATCTTTCGTGACTTTTCAAGTTTGAACCTCCGTAACTTCAGCAAATGAGCTCCAAATACCTTCAAAATTTTACCACAGAATCACCTCGACGAGCTCTTTAACATGACAAATAAGGCTTCATTGTATCTTGGTGAGTTTTCTAGAAAACGAGTAATTTATGTGCTCAAACACACATCTTTCGTGACTTTTCAAGCTTTGAACCTCCGTAACTTCGGCAAATGTGCTTCAAATTGCTTAATAAATTGATCATAGAATCATCTCGTTTAGCTCTTCATCATGACTCATAAGGCTTCATTATATCTCGATGAGTTTTCTAGAAAACGAGTAATTTATATGCTCAAACACACATCTTTCGTGACTTTTCAAGCTTTGAACCTCCGTAACTTCGGCAAATGAGCTCCAACTACCTTCAAAATTTTACCACAGAATCACCTCGACGAGCTCTTTAACATGACAAATAAGGCTTCATTGTATCTTGGTGAGTTTTCTAGAAAACGAGTAATTTATGTGCTCAAACACACATCTTTCGTGACTTTTCAAGCTTTGAACCTCCGTAACTTCGGCAAATGTGCTTCAAATTGCTTAAAAAATTGATCATAGAATCATCACGTTGAGCTCTTCATCATGACTCATAAAGCTTCATTATATCTCGGTGAGTTTTCTAGAAAACGAGTAATTTATGTGCACAAACATATATCTTTCGTGACTTTTCAAGCTTTGAACCTCCGTAACTTCGGCAAATGTGCTTCAAATTGCTTAAAAAATTGATCATAGAATCATCTCGGTGAGCACTTCATCATGACTCATAAGGCTTCATTGTATCTTGGTGAGTTTTCTAGAAAACGAGTAATTTATGTGCTCAAACACACATCTTTCGTGACTTTTCAAGCTTTGAACCTCCGTAACTTCGGCAAATGTGCTTCAAATTGCTTAATAAATTGATCATAGAATCATCTCGTTTAGCTCTTCATCATGACTCATAAGGCTTCATTATATCTCGATGAGTTTTCTAGAAAACGAGTAATTTATATGCTCAAACACACATCTTTCGTGACTTTTCAAGATTTGAACCTCCGTAACTTCGGCAAATGTGCTTCAAATTGCTTAAAAAATTGACCATAGAATCATCACGTTGAGCTCTTCATCATGACTCATAAAGCTTCATTATATCTCGGTGAGTTTTCTAGAAAACGAGTAATTTATGTGCACAAACATACATCTTTCGTGACTTTTCAAGCTTTGAACCTCCGTAACTTCGGCAAATGTGCTTCAAATTGCTTAAAAAATTGATCATAGAATCATCTCGTTGAGCTCTTCATCATGACTCATAAGGCTTCATTATATCTCGGTGAGTTTTGTAGAAAACGAGTAATTTATGTGCTCAAACACACATCTTTCGTGACTTTTCAAGTTTTGAACCTCCGTAACTTCAGCAAATGAGCTCCAAATACCTTCAAAATTTTACCACAGAATCACCTCGACGACCTCTTTAACATGACAAATAAGGCTTCATTGTATCTTGGTGAATTTTTGTAGAAAACTAGTAATTTATGTGCTCAAACACACATCTTTCGTGACTTTTCAAGTTTTGAACCTCCGTAACTTCGGCAAATGAGCTCCCCATACCTTCAAAATTTGACCACAGAATCGCCTCAACGAACTTTTTAACATGACAAATAAGGCTTCATTGTATCTTGGTGAGTTTTCTAGAAAACGAGTAATTTATGTTCACAAACACACATCTTTCGTGACTTTTCAAGTTTTGAACCTCCGTAACTTCGGCAAATGAGCTCCAAATACCTTCAAAATTTTACCACAGAATCACCTCCACGACCTCTTTAACATGACAAATAAGGCTTCATTGTATCTTGGTGAATTTTTGTAGAAAACTAGTAATTTATGTGCTCAAACACACATCTTTCGTGACTTTTCAAGTTTTGAACCTCCGTAACTTCGGCAAATGAGCTCCAAATACCTTCAAAATTTTACCACAGAATCACCTCCACGACCTCTTTAACATGACAAATAAGGCTTCATTGTATCTTGGTGAATTTTTGTAGAAAACTAGTAATTTATGTGCTCAAACACACATCTTTCGTGACTTTTCAAGTTTTGAACCTCCGTAACTTCGGCAAATGAGCTCCCCATACCTTCAAAATTTGACCACAGAATCGCCTCAACGAACTTTTTAACATGACAAATAAGGCTTCATTGTATCTTGGTGAGTTTTCTAGAAAACGAGTAATTTATGTGCACAAACATACATCTCTCGTGACTTTTCAAGATTTGAACCTCCGTAACTTCGGCAAATGTGCTTCAAATTGCTTAAAAAATTGATCATAGAATCATCTCGTTTAGCTCTTCATCATGACTCATAAGGCTTCATTATATCTCGATGAGTTTTCTAGAAAACGAGTAATTTATGTGCTCAAACACACATCTTTCGTGACTTTTCAAGATTTGAACCTCCGTAACTTAGGCAAATGAGCTGCAACTACCTTCAAAATTTTACCACAGAATCACCTCGACGAGCTCTTTAACATGATAAATAAGGCTTCATTGTATCTTGGTGAGTTTTTTTGAAAACTAGTAATTTATGTTCACAAACACACATCTTTCGTGACTTTTCAAGTTTTGAACCTCCGTAACTTCGGCAAATGAGTTCCAAATACCTTCAAAATTTTACCACAGAATCACCTCGACGAGCTCTTTAACATGACAAATAAGGCTTCATTGTATCTTGGTGAGTTTTCTAGAAAACGAGTAATTTATGTTCACAAACACACATCTTTCGTGACTTTTCAAGTTTGAACCTCCGTAACTTCAGCAAATGAGCTCCAAATACCTTCAAAATTTTACCACAGAATCACCTCGACGAGCTCTTTAACATGACAAATAAGGCTTCATTGTGTCTTGGTGAGTTTTTTAGAAAACTAGTAATTTATGTTCACAAACACACATCTTTCGTGACTTTTCAAGCTTTGAACCTCCGTAACTTCGGCAAATGAGCTCCAACTACCTTCAAAATTTTACCACAGAATCACCTCGACGAGCTCTTTAACATGACAAATAAGGCTTCATTGTATCTTGGTGAGTTTTCTAGAAAACGAGTAATTTATGTGCTCAAACACACATCTTTCGTGACTTTTCAAGCTTTGAACCTCCGTAACTTCGGCAAATGTGCTTCAAATTGCTTAAAAAATTGATCATAGAATCATCACGTTGAGCTCTTCATCATGACTCATAAAGCTTCATTATATCTCGGTGAGTTTTCTAGAAAACGAGTAATTTATGTGCACAAACATATATCTTTCGTGACTTTTCAAGCTTTGAACCTCCGTAACTTCGGCAAATGTGCTTCAAATTGCTTAAAAAATTAATCATAGAATCATCTCGTTGAGCTCTTCATCATGACTCATAAGGCTTCATTATATCTAAGTGAGTTTTCTAGAAAACGACTAATTTATGTGCTCAAACACACATCTTTCGTGACTTTTTAAGATTTGAACCTCCGTAACTTCGGCAAATGTGCTTCAAATTGCTTAAAAAATTGATCATAGAATCATCTCGTTCAGCACTTCATCATGACTCATAAGGCTTCATTATATCTCGGTGAGTTTTCTAGAAAACGAGTAATTTATGTGCTCAAACAAACATCTTTCGTGACTTTTCAAGATTTGAACCTCCGTAACTTCGGCAAATCAGCTGCAACTACCTTCAAAATTTGACCACAGAATCATCTCAACGAGCTCTTTAACATGACAAATAAGACTTCATTGTATCTTGGTGAGTTTTTTAGAAAACTAGTAATTTATGTTCACAAACACACATCTTTCGTGACTTTTCAAGATTTGAACCTCCGTAACTTCGGCAAATGTGCTTCAAATTGCTTAAAAAATTGATCATAGAATCATCTCGTTCAGCACTTCATCATGACTCATAAGGCTTCATTATATCTCGGTGAGTTTTCTAGAAAACGAGTAATTTATGTGCTCAAACAAACATCTTTCGTGACTTTTCAAGCTTTGAACCTCCGTAACTTCGGCAAATGTGCTTCAAATTGCTTAAAAAATTGATCATAGAATCATCTCGTTGAGCTCTTCATCATGACTCATAAGGCTTCATTATATCTCGGTGAGTTTTCTAGAAAACGAGTAATTTATGTACTCAAACACACATCTTTCGTGACTTTTCAAGATTTGAACCTCCGTAACTTCGGCAAATCAGCTGCAACTACCTTCAAAATTTGACCACAGAATCATCTCAACGAGCTCTTTAACATGACAAATAAGGCTTCATTGTATCTTGGTGAGTTTTTTAGAAAACTAGTAATTTATGTTCACAAACACACATCTTTCGTGACTTTTCAAGATTTGAACCTCCGTAACTTCGGCAAATGTGCTTCAAATTGCTTAAAAAATTGATCATAGAATCATCTCGTTCAGCTCTTCATCATGACTCATAAGGCTTCATTATATCTCGGTGAGTTTTCTAGAAAACGAGTAATTTATGTGCTCAAACAAACATCTTTCGTGACTTTTCAAGCTTTGAACCTCCGTAACTTCGGCAAATGTGCTTCAAATTGCTTAAAAAATTGATCATAGAATCATCTCGTTGAGCTCTTCATCATGACTCATAAGGCTTCATTATATCTCGGTGAGTTTTCTAGAAAACGAGTAATTTATGTACTCAAACACACATCTTTCGTGACTTTTCAAGATTTGAACCTCCGTAACTTCGGCAAATCAGCTGCAACTACCTTCAAAAATTTACCACAGAATCACCTCGACGACCTCTTTAACATGACTCATAAGGCTTCATTGTATCTTGGTGAGTTTTCTAGAAAACGAGTAATTTATGTGCACAAACATACATCTTTCGTGACTTTTCAAGATTTGAACCTCCGTAACTTAGGCAAATGAGCTGCAACTACCTTCAAAATTTGACCACAGAATCATCTCAACGAGCTCTTTAACACGACTAAGAAGGCTTCATTGTATCTTGGTGAGTTTTCTAGAAAACGAGTAATTTATGTGCACAAACATACATCTTTCGTGACTTTTCAAGTTTTGAACCTCCGTAACTTCAGCAAATGAGCTCCAAATACCTTCAAAATTTTACCACAGAATCACCTCGACGAGCTCTTTAACATGACAAATAAGGCTTCATTGTATCTTGGTGAGTTTTCTAGAAAACGAGTAATTTATGTGCACAAACATACATCTTTCGTGACTTTTCAAGTTTTGAACCTCCGTAACTTCAGCAAATGAGCTCCAAATACCTTCAAAATTTTACCACAGAATCACCTCGACGACCTCTTTAACATGACAAATAAGGCTTCATTGTATCTTGGTGAATTTTTGTAGAAAACTAGTAATTTATGTGCTCAAACACACATCTTTCGTGACTTTTCAAGATTTGAACCTCCGTAACTTCGGCAAATGAGCTCCAACTACCTTCAAAATTTGACCACAGAATCACCTCGACGAGCACTTTAACAAGACTAATAACGCCTCATTGTATCTTGGTGAGTTTTCTAGAAAACGAGTAATTTATGTGCTCAAACACACATCTTTCGTGACTTTTCAAGCTTTGAACCTCCGTAACTTCGGCAAATGTGCTTCAAATTGCTTAATAAATTGATCATAGAATCATCTCGTTTAGCTCTTCATCATGACTCATAAGGCTTCATTATATCTCGATGAGTTTTCTAGAAAACGAGTAATTTATATGCTCAAACACACATCTTTCGTGACTTTTCAAGATTTGAACCTCCGTAACTTCGGCAAATGTGCTTCAAATTGCTTAAAAAAGTGATCATAGAATCATCACGTTGAGCTCTTCATCATGACTCATAAAGCTTCATTATATCTCGGTGAGTTTTCTAGAAAACGAGTAATTTATGTGCACAAACATACATCTTTCGTGACTTTTCAAGCTTTGAACCTCCGTAACTTCGGCAAATGTGCTTCAAATTGCTTAAAAAATTGATCATAGAATCATCTCGTTGAGCTCTTCATCATGACTCATAAGGCTTCATTATATCTAAGTGAGTTTTCTAGAAAACGACTAATTTATGTGCTCAAACACACATCTTTCGTGACTTTTCAAGATTTGAACCTCCGTAACTTCAGCAAATGAGCTCCAAATACCTTCAAAATTTTACCACAGAATCACCTCGACGAGCTCTTTAACATGACAAATAAGGCTTCATTGTATCTTGGTGAGTTTTTTAGAAAACTAGTAATTTATGTTCACAAACACACATCTTTCGTGACTTTTCAAGTTTTGAACCTCCGTAACTTCAGCAAATGAGCTCCAAATACCTTCAAAATTTTACCACAGAATCACCTCGACGAGCTCTTTAACATGACAAATAAGGCTTCATTGTATCTTGGTGAGTTTGTTAGAAAACTAGTAATTTATGTTCACAAACACACATCTTTCGTGACTTTTCAAGATTTGAACCTCCGTAACTTCGGCAAATGTGCTTCAAATTGCTTAAAAAATTGATCATAGAATCATCTCGTTCAGCTCTTCATCATGACTTATAAGGCTTCATTATATCTCGGTGAGTTTTCTAGAAAACGAGTAATTTATGTGCTCAAACAAACATCTTTCGTGACTTTTCAAGCTTTGAACCTCCGTAACTTCGGCAAATGTGCTTCAAATTGCTTAAAAAATTGATCATAGAATCATCTCGTTGAGCTCTTCATCATGACTCATAAGGCTTCATTATATCTCGGTGAGTTTTCTAGAAAACGAGTAATTTATGTACTCAAACACACATCTTTCGTGACTTTTCAAGATTTGAACCTCCGTAACTTCGGCAAATCAGCTGCAACTACCTTCAAAATTTGACCACAGAATCATCTCAACGAGCTCTTTAACATGACAAATAAGGCTTCATTGTATCTCGGTGAGTTTTGTAGAAAACGAGTAATTTATGTGCTCAAACACACATCTTTCGTGACTTTTCAAGTTTTGAACCTCCGTAACTTCAGCAAATGAGCTCCAAATACCTTCAAAATATTACCACAGAATCACCTCGACGAGCTCTTTAACATGACTCATAAGGCTTCATTGTATCTTGGTGAGTTTTCTAGAAAACGAGTAATTTATGTGCACAAACATACATCTTTCGTGACTTTTCAAGATTTGAACCTCCGTAACATCGGCAAATGTGCTTCAAATTGCTTAAAAAATTGATCATAGAATCATCTCGTTTAGCTCTTCACCATGACTCATAAGGCTTCATTATATCTCGATGAGTTTTCTAGAAAACGAGTAATTTATGTGCTCAAACACACATCTTTCGTGACTTTTCAAGATTTGAACCTCCGTAACTTAGGCAAATGAGCTGCAACTACCTTCAAAATTTGACCACAGAATCATCTCAACGAGCTCTTTAACACGACTAAGAAGGCTTCATTGTATCTTGGTGAGTTTTCTAGAAAACGAGTAATTTATGTGCACAAACATACATCTTTCGTGACTTTTCAAGTTTTGAACCTCCGTAACTTCAGCAAATGAGCTCCAAATACCTTCAAAATTTTACCACAGAATCACCTCGACGACCTCTTTAACATGACAAATAAGGCTTCATTGTATCTTGGTGAATTTTTGTAGAAAACTAGTAATTTATGTGCTCAAACACACATCTTTCGTGACTTTTCAAGATTTGAACCTCCGTAACTTCGGCAAATGAGCTCCAACTACCTTCAAAATTTGACCACAGAATCACCTCGACGAGCACTTTAACACGACTAATAAGGCTTCATTGTATCTTGGTGAGTTTTCTAGAAACGAGTAATTTATGTGCTGAAACACACATCTTTCGTGACTTTTCAAGCTTTGAACCTCCGTAACTTCGGCAAATGAGGTCCAAATACCTTCAAAATTTTACCACAGAATCACCTCGACGAGCTCTTTAACATGACAAATAAGGCTTCATTATATCTAAGTGAGTTTTCTAGAAAACGAGTAATTTATGTGCTCAAACACACATCTTTCTTGACCTTTCAAGATTTGAACCTCCGTAACTTCGGCAAATGTGCTTCAAATTGCTTAATAAATTGATCATAGAATCATCTCGTTTAGCTCTTCATCATGACTCATAAGGCTTCATTATATCTCGATGAGTTTTCTAGAAAACGAGTAATTTATATGCTCAAACACACATCTTTCGTGACTTTTCAAGATTTGAACCTCCGTAACTTCGGCAAATGTGCTTCAAATTGCTTAAAAAATTGATCATAGAATCATCTCGTTGAGCTCTTCATCATGACTCATAAGGCTTCATTATATCTAAGTGAGTTTTCTAGAAAACGACTAATTTATGTGCTCAAACACACATCTTTCGTGACTTTTCAAGATTTGAACCTCCGTAACTTCAGCAAATGAGCTCCAAATACCTTCAAAATTTTACCACAGAATCACCTCGACGAGCTCTTTAACATGACAAATAAGGCTTCATTGTATCTTGGTGAGTTTTTTAGAAAACTAGTAATTTATGTTTACAAACACACATCTTTCGTGACTTTTCAAGTTTTGAACCTCCGTAACTTCAGCAAATGAGCTCCAAATACCTTCAAAATTTTACCACAGAATCACCTCGACGAGCTCTTTAACATGACAAATAAGGCTTCATTGTATCTTGGTGAGTTTTTTAGAAAACTAGTAATTTATGTTCACAAACACACATCTTTCGTGACTTTTCAAGATTTGAACCTCCGTAACTTCGGCAAATGTGCTTCAAATTGCTTAAAAAATTGATCATAGAATCATCTCGTTCAGCTCTTCATCATGACTTATAAGGCTTCATTATATCTCGGTGAGTTTTCTAGAAAACGAGTAATTTATGTGCTCAAACAAACATCTTTCGTGACTTTTCAAGCTTTGAACCTCCGTAACTTCGGCAAATGTGCTTCAAATTGCTTAAAAAATTGATCATAGAATCATCTCGTTGAGCTCTTCATCATGACTCATAAGGCTTCATTATATCTCGGTGAGTTTTCTAGAAAACGAGTAATTTATGTACTCAAACACACATCTTTCGTGACTTTTCAAGATTTGAACCTCCGTAACTTCGGCAAATCAGCTGCAACTACCTTCAAAATTTGACCACAGAATCATCTCAACGAGCTCTTTAACATGACAAATAAGGCTTCATTGTATCTCGGTGAGTTTTGTAGAAAACGAGTAATTTATGTGCTCAAACACACATCTTTCGTGACTTTTCAAGTTTTGAACCTCCGTAACTTCAGCAAATGAGCTCCAAATACCTTCAAAATATTACCACAGAATCACCTCGACGAGCTCTTTAACATGACTCATAAGGCTTCATTGTATCTTGGTGAGTTTTCTAGAAAACGAGTAATTTATGTGCACAAACATACATCTTTCGTGACTTTTCAAGATTTGAACCTCCGTAACATCGGCAAATGTGCTTCAAATTGCTTAAAAAATTGATCATAGAATCATCTCGTTTAGCTCTTCACCATGACTCATAAGGCTTCATTATATCTCGATGAGTTTTCTAGAAAACGAGTAATTTATGTGCTCAAACACACATCTTTCGTGACTTTTCAAGATTTGAACCTCCGTAACTTAGGCAAATGAGCTGCAACTACCTTCAAAATTTGACCACAGAATCATCTCAACGAGCTCTTTAACACGACTAAGAAGGCTTCATTGTATCTTGGTGAGTTTTCTAGAAAACGAGTAATTTATGTGCACAAACATACATCTTTCGTGACTTTTCAAGTTTTGAACCTCCGTAACTTCAGCAAATGAGCTCCAAATACCTTCAAAATTTTACCACAGAATCACCTCGACGACCTCTTTAACATGACAAATAAGGCTTCATTGTATCTTGGTGAATTTTTGTAGAAAACTAGTAATTTATGTGCTCAAACACACATCTTTCGTGACTTTTCAAGATTTGAACCTCCGTAACTTCGGCAAATGAGCTCCAACTACCTTCAAAATTTGACCACAGAATCACCTCGACGAGCACTTTAACACGACTAATAAGGCTTCATTGTATCTTGGTGAGTTTTCTAGAAACGAGTAATTTATGTGCTGAAACACACATCTTTCGTGACTTTTCAAGCTTTGAACCTCCGTAACTTCGGCAAATGAGGTCCAAATACCTTCAAAATTTTACCACAGAATCACCTCGACGAGCTCTTTAACATGACAAATAAGGCTTCATTATATCTAAGTGAGTTTTCTAGAAAACGAGTAATTTATGTGCTCAAACACACATCTTTCTTGACCTTTCAAGATTTGAACCTCCGTAACTTCGGCAAATGTGCTTCAAATTGCTTAATAAATTGATCATAGAATCATCTCGTTTAGCTCTTCATCATGACTCATAAGGCTTCATTATATCTCGATGAGTTTTCTAGAAAACGAGTAATTTATATGCTCAAACACACATCTTTCGTGACTTTTCAAGATTTGAACCTCCGTAACTTCGGCAAATGTGCTTCAAATTGCTTAAAAAATTGATCATAGAATCATCTCGTTGAGCTCTTCATCATGACTCATAAGGCTTCATTATATCTAAGTGAGTTTTCTAGAAAACGACTAATTTATGTGCTCAAACACACATCTTTCGTGACTTTTCAAGATTTGAACCTCCGTAACTTCAGCAAATGAGCTCCAAATACCTTCAAAATTTTACCACAGAATCACCTCGACGAGCTCTTTAACATGACAAATAAGGCTTCATTGTATCTTGGTGAGTTTTTTAGAAAACTAGTAATTTATGTTCACAAACACACATCTTTCGTGACTTTTCAAGTTTTGAACCTCCGTAACTTCAGCAAATGAGCTCCAAATACCTTCAAAATTTTACCACAGAATCACCTCGACGAGCTCTTTAACATGACAAATAAGGCTTCATTGTATCTTGGTGAGTTTTTTAGAAAACTAGTAATTTATGTTCACAAACACACATCTTTCGTGACTTTTCAAGATTTGAACCTCCGTAACTTCGGCAAATGTGCTTCAAATTGCTTAAAAAATTGATCATAGAATCATCTCGTTCAGCTCTTCATCATGACTTATAAGGCTTCATTATATCTCGGTGAGTTTTCTAGAAAACGAGTAATTTATGTGCTCAAACAAACATCTTTCGTGACTTTTCAAGCTTTGAACCTCCGTAACTTCGGCAAATGTGCTTCAAATTGCTTAAAAAATTGATCATAGAATCATCTCGTTCAGCACTTCATCATGACTCATAAGGCTTCATTATATCTCGGTGAGTTTTCTAGAAAACGAGTAATTTATGTGCTCAAACAAACATCTTTCGTGACTTTTCAAGATTTGAACCTCCGTAACTTCGGCAAATCAGCTGCAACTACCTTCAAAATTTGACCACAGAATCATCTCAACGAGCTCTTTAACATGACAAATAAGACTTCATTGTATCTTGGTGAGTTTTTTAGAAAACTAGTAATTTATGTTCACAAACACACATCTTTCGTGACTTTTCAAGATTTGAACCACCGTAACTTCGGCAAATGTGCTTCAAATTGCTTAAAAAATTGATCATAGAATCATCTCGTTCAGCACTTCATCATGACTCATAAGGCTTCATTATATCTCGGTGAGTTTTCTAGAAAACGAGTAATTTATGTGCTCAAACAAACATCTTTCGTGACTTTTCAAGCTTTGAACCTCCGTAACTTCGGCAAATGTGCTTCAAATTGCTTAAAAAATTGATCATAGAATCATCTCGTTGAGCTCTTCATCATGACTCATAAGGCTTCATTATATCTCGGTGAGTTTTCTAGAAAACGAGTAATTTATGTACTCAAACACACATCTTTCGTGACTTTTCAAGATTTGAACCTCCGTAACTTCGGCAAATCAGCTGCAACTACCTTCAAAATTTGACCACAGAATCATCTCAACGAGCTCTTTAACATGACAAATAAGGCTTCATTGTATCTTGGTGAGTTTTTTAGAAAACTAGTAATTTATGTTCACAAACACACATCTTTCGTGACTTTTCAAGATTTGAACCTCCGTAACTTCGGCAAATGTGCTTCAAATTGCTTAAAAAATTGATCATAGAATCATCTCGTTCAGCTCTTCATCATGACTCATAAGGCTTCATTATATCTCGGTGAGTTTTCTAGAAAACGAGTAATTTATGTGCTCAAACAAACATCTTTCGTGACTTTTCAAGCTTTGAACCTCCGTAACTTCGGCAAATGTGCTTCAAATTGCTTAAAAAATTGATCATAGAATCATCTCGTTGAGCTCTTCATCATGACTCATAAGGCTTCATTATATCTCGGTGAGTTTTCTAGAAAACGAGTAATTTATGTACTCAAACACACATCTTTCGTGACTTTTCAAGATTTGAACCTCCGTAACTTCGGCAAATCAGCTGCAACTACCTTCAAAAATTTACCACAGAATCACCTCGACGACCTCTTTAACATGACTCATAAGGCTTCATTGTATCTTGGTGAGTTTTCTAGAAAACGAGTAATTTATGTGCACAAACATACATCTTTCGTGACTTTTCAAGATTTGAACCTCCGTAACTTAGGCAAATGAGCTGCAACTACCTTCAAAATTTGACCACAGAATCATCTCAACGAGCTCTTTAACACGACTAAGAAGGCTTCATTGTATCTTGGTGAGTTTTCTAGAAAACGAGTAATTTATGTGCACAAACATACATCTTTCGTGACTTTTCAAGTTTTGAACCTCCGTAACTTCAGCAAATGAGCTCCAAATACCTTCAAAATTTTACCACAGAATCACCTCGACGAGCTCTTTAACATGACAAATAAGGCTTCATTGTATCTTGGTGAGTTTTCTAGAAAACGAGTAATTTATGTGCACAAACATACATCTTTCGTGACTTTTCAAGTTTTGAACCTCCGTAACTTCAGCAAATGAGCTCCAAATACCTTCAAAATTTTACCACAGAATCACCTCGACGACCTCTTTAACATGACAAATAAGGCTTCATTGTATCTTGGTGAATTTTTGTAGAAAACTAGTAATTTATGTGCTCAAACACACATCTTTCGTGACTTTTCAAGATTTGAACCTCCGTAACTTCGGCAAATGAGCTCCAACTACCTTCAAAATTTGACCACAGAATCACCTCGACGAGCACTTTAACAAGACTAATAACGCCTCATTGTATCTTGGTGAGTTTTCTAGAAAACGAGTAATTTATGTGCTCAAACACACATCTTTCGTGACTTTTCAAGCTTTGAACCTCCGTAACTTCGGCAAATGTGCTTCAAATTGCTTAATAAATTGATCATAGAATCATCTCGTTTAGCTCTTCATCATGACTCATAAGGCTTCATTATATCTCGATGAGTTTTCTAGAAAACGAGTAATTTATATGCTCAAACACACATCTTTCGTGACTTTTCAAGATTTGAACCTCCGTAACTTCGGCAAATGTGCTTCAAATTGCTTAAAAAATTGATCATAGAATCATCACGTTGAGCTCTTCATCATGACTCATAAAGCTTCATTATATCTCGGTGAGTTTTCTAGAAAACGAGTAATTTATGTGCACAAACATACATCTTTCGTGACTTTTCAAGTTTTGAACCTCCGTAACTTCAGCAAATGAGCTCCAAATACCTTCAAAATTTTACCACAGAATCACCTCGACGAGCTCGTTAACATGACAAATAAGGCTTCATTGTATCTTGGTGAGTTTTCTAGAAAACGAGTAATTTATGTGCACAAACATACATCTTTCGTGACTTTTCAAGTTTTGAACCTCCGTAACTTCAGCAAATGAGCTCCAAATACCTTCAAAATTTTACCACAGAATCACCTCGACGACCTCTTTAACATGACAAATAAGGCTTCATTGTATCTTGGTGAATTTTTGTAGAAAACTAGTAATTTATGTGCTCAAACACACATCTTTCGTGACTTTTCAAGATTTGAACCTCCGTAACTTCGGCAAATGAGCTCCAACTACCTTCAAAATTTGACCACAGAATCACCTCGACGAGCACTTTAACAAGACTAATAACGCCTCATTGTATCTTGGTGAGTTTTCTAGAAAACGAGTAATTTATGTGCTCAAACACACATCTTTCGTGACTTTTCAAGCTTTGAACCTCCGTAACTTCGGCAAATGTGCTTCAAATTGCTTAATAAATTGATCATAGAATCATCTCGTTTAGCTCTTCATCATGACTCATAAGGCTTCATTATATCTCGATGAGTTTTCTAGAAAACGAGTAATTTATATGCTCAAACACACATCTTTCGTGACTTTTCAAGATTTGAACCTCCGTAACTTCGGCAAATGTGCTTCAAATTGCTTAAAAAATTGATCATAGAATCATCACGTTGAGCTCTTCATCATGACTCATAAAGCTTCATTATATCTCGGTGAGTTTTCTAGAAAACGAGTAATTTATGTGCACAAACATACATCTTTCGTGACTTTTCAAGCTTTGAACCTCCGTAACTTCGGCAAATGTGCTTCAAATTGCTTAAAAAATTGATCATAGAATCATCTCGTTGAGCTCTTCATCATGACTCATAAGGCTTCATTATATCTAAGTGAGTTTTCTAGAAAACGACTAATTTATGTGCTCAAACACACATCTTTCGTGACTTTTCAAGATTTGAACCTCCGTAACTTCAGCAAATGAGCTCCAAATACCTTCAAAATTTTACCACAGAATCACCTCGACGAGCTCTTTAACATGACAAATAAGGCTTCATTGTATCTTGGTGAGTTTTTTAGAAAACTAGTAATTTATGTTCACAAACACACATCTTTCGTGACTTTTCAAGTTTTGAACCTCCGTAACTTCAGCAAATGAGCTCCAAATACCTTCAAAATTTTACCACAGAATCACCTCGACGAGCTCTTTAACATGACAAATAAGGCTTCATTGTATCTTGGTGAGTTTTTTAGAAAACTAGTAATTTATGTTCACAAACACACATCTTTCGTGACTTTTCAAGATTTGAACCTCCGTAACTTCGGCAAATGTGCTTCAAATTGCTTAAAAAATTGATCATAGAATCATCTCGTTCAGCTCTTCATCATGACTTATAAGGCTTCATTATATCTCGGTGAGTTTTCTAGAAAACGAGTAATTTATGTGCTCAAACAAACATCTTTCGTGACTTTTCAAGCTTTGAACCTCCGTAACTTCGGCAAATGTGCTTCAAATTGCTTAAAAAATTGATCATAGAATCATCTCGTTGAGCTCTTCATCATGACTCATAAGGCTTCATTATATCTCGGTGAGTTTTCTAGAAAACGAGTAATTTATGTACTCAAACACACATCTTTCGTGACTTTTCAAGATTTGAACCTCCGTAACTTCGGCAAATCAGCTGCAACTACCTTCAAAATTTGACCACAGAATCATCTCAACGAGCTCTTTAACATGACAAATAAGGCTTCATTGTATCTCGGTGAGTTTTGTAGAAAACGAGTAATTTATGTGCTCAAACACACATCTTTCGTGACTTTTCAAGTTTTGAACCTCCGTAACTTCAGCAAATGAGCTCCAAATACCTTCAAAATATTACCACAGAATCACCTCGACGAGCTCTTTAACATGACTCATAAGGCTTCATTGTATCTTGGTGAGTTTTCTAGAAAACGAGTAATTTATGTGCACAAACATACATCTTTCGTGACTTTTCAAGATTTGAACCTCCGTAACATCGGCAAATGTGCTTCAAATTGCTTAAAAAATTGATCATAGAATCATCTCGTTTAGCTCTTCACCATGACTCATAAGGCTTCATTATATCTCGATGAGTTTTCTAGAAAACGAGTAATTTATGTGCTCAAACACACATCTTTCGTGACTTTTCAAGATTTGAACCTCCGTAACTTAGGCAAATGAGCTGCAACTACCTTCAAAATTTGACCACAGAATCATCTCAACGAGCTCTTTAACACGACTAAGAAGGCTTCATTGTATCTTGGTGAGTTTTCTAGAAAACGAGTAATTTATGTGCACAAACATACATCTTTCGTGACTTTTCAAGTTTTGAACCTCCGTAACTTCAGCAAATGAGCTCCAAATACCTTCAAAATTTTACCACAGAATCACCTCGACGACCTCTTTAACATGACAAATAAGGCTTCATTGTATCTTGGTGAATTTTTGTAGAAAACTAGTAATTTATGTGCTCAAACACACATCTTTCGTGACTTTTCAAGATTTGAACCTCCGTAACTTCGGCAAATGAGCTCCAACTACCTTCAAAATTTGACCACAGAATCACCTCGACGAGCACTTTAACACGACTAATAAGGCTTCATTGTATCTTGGTGAGTTTTCTAGAAACGAGTAATTTATGTGCTGAAACACACATCTTTCGTGACTTTTCAAGCTTTGAACCTCCGTAACTTCGGCAAATGAGGTCCAAATACCTTCAAAATTTTACCACAGAATCACCTCGACGAGCTCTTTAACATGACAAATAAGGCTTCATTATATCTAAGTGAGTTTTCTAGAAAACGAGTAATTTATGTGCTCAAACACACATCTTTCTTGACCTTTCAAGATTTGAACCTCCGTAACTTCGGCAAATGTGCTTCAAATTGCTTAATAAATTGATCATAGAATCATCTCGTTTAGCTCTTCATCATGACTCATAAGGCTTCATTATATCTCGATGAGTTTTCTAGAAAACGAGTAATTTATATGCTCAAACACACATCTTTCGTGACTTTTCAAGATTTGAACCTCCGTAACTTCGGCAAATGTGCTTCAAATTGCTTAAAAAATTGATCATAGAATCATCTCGTTGAGCTCTTCATCATGACTCATAAGGCTTCATTATATCTAAGTGAGTTTTCTAGAAAACGACTAATTTATGTGCTCAAACACACATCTTTCGTGACTTTTCAAGATTTGAACCTCCGTAACTTCAGCAAATGAGCTCCAAATACCTTCAAAATTTTACCACAGAATCACCTCGACGAGCTCTTTAACATGACAAATAAGGCTTCATTGTATCTTGGTGAGTTTTTTAGAAAACTAGTAATTTATGTTCACAAACACACATCTTTCGTGACTTTTCAAGTTTTGAACCTCCGTAACTTCAGCAAATGAGCTCCAAATACCTTCAAAATTTTACCACAGAATCACCTCGACGAGCTCTTTAACATGACAAATAAGGCTTCATTGTATCTTGGTGAGTTTTTTAGAAAACTAGTAATTTATGTTCACAAACACACATCTTTCGTGACTTTTCAAGATTTGAACCTCCGTAACTTCGGCAAATGTGCTTCAAATTGCTTAAAAAATTGATCATAGAATCATCTCGTTCAGCTCTTCATCATGACTTATAAGGCTTCATTATATCTCGGTGAGTTTTCTAGAAAACGAGTAATTTATGTGCTCAAACAAACATCTTTCGTGACTTTTCAAGCTTTGAACCTCCGTAACTTCGGCAAATGTGCTTCAAATTGCTTAAAAAATTGATCATAGAATCATCTCGTTGAGCTCTTCATCATGACTCATAAGGCTTCATTATATCTCGGTGAGTTTTCTAGAAAACGAGTAATTTATGTACTCAAACACACATCTTTCGTGACTTTTCAAGATTTGAACCTCCGTAACTTCGGCAAATCAGCTGCAACTACCTTCAAAATTTGACCACAGAATCATCTCAACGAGCTCTTTAACATGACAAATAAGGCTTCATTGTATCTCGGTGAGTTTTGTAGAAAACGAGTAATTTATGTGCTCAAACACACATCTTTCGTGACTTTTCAAGTTTTGAACCTCCGTAACTTCAGCAAATGAGCTCCAAATACCTTCAAAATATTACCACAGAATCACCTCGACGAGCTCTTTAACATGACTCATAAGGCTTCATTGTATCTTGGTGAGTTTTCTAGAAAACGAGTAATTTATGTGCACAAACATACATCTTTCGTGACTTTTCAAGATTTGAACCTCCGTAACATCGGCAAATGTGCTTCAAATTGCTTAAAAAATTGATCATAGAATCATCTCGTTTAGCTCTTCACCATGACTCATAAGGCTTCATTATATCTCGATGAGTTTTCTAGAAAACGAGTAATTTATGTGCTCAAACACACATCTTTCGTGACTTTTCAAGATTTGAACCTCCGTAACTTAGGCAAATGAGCTGCAACTACCTTCAAAATTTGACCACAGAATCATCTCAACGAGCTCTTTAACACGACTAAGAAGGCTTCATTGTATCTTGGTGAGTTTTCTAGAAAACGAGTAATTTATGTGCACAAACATACATCTTTCGTGACTTTTCAAGTTTTGAACCTCCGTAACTTCAGCAAATGAGCTCCAAATACCTTCAAAATTTTACCACAGAATCACCTCGACGACCTCTTTAACATGACAAATAAGGCTTCATTGTATCTTGGTGAATTTTTGTAGAAAACTAGTAATTTATGTGCTCAAACACACATCTTTCGTGACTTTTCAAGATTTGAACCTCCGTAACTTCGGCAAATGAGCTCCAACTACCTTCAAAATTTGACCACAGAATCACCTCGACGAGCACTTTAACACGACTAATAAGGCTTCATTGTATCTTGGTGAGTTTTCTAGAAACGAGTAATTTATGTGCTGAAACACACATCTTTCGTGACTTTTCAAGCTTTGAACCTCCGTAACTTCGGCAAATGAGGTCCAAATACCTTCAAAATTTTACCACAGAATCACCTCGACGAGCTCTTTAACATGACAAATAAGGCTTCATTATATCTAAGTGAGTTTTCTAGAAAACGAGTAATTTATGTGCTCAAACACACATCTTTCTTGACCTTTCAAGATTTGAACCTCCGTAACTTCGGCAAATGTGCTTCAAATTGCTTAATAAATTGATCATAGAATCATCTCGTTTAGCTCTTCATCATGACTCATAAGGCTTCATTATATCTCGATGAGTTTTCTAGAAAACGAGTAATTTATATGCTCAAACACACATCTTTCGTGACTTTTCAAGATTTGAACCTCCGTAACTTCGGCAAATGTGCTTCAAATTGCTTAAAAAATTGATCATAGAATCATCTCGTTGAGCTCTTCATCATGACTCATAAGGCTTCATTATATCTAAGTGAGTTTTCTAGAAAACGACTAATTTATGTGCTCAAACACACATCTTTCGTGACTTTTCAAGATTTGAACCTCCGTAACTTCAGCAAATGAGCTCCAAATACCTTCAAAATTTTACCACAGAATCACCTCGACGAGCTCTTTAACATGACAAATAAGGCTTCATTGTATCTTGGTGAGTTTTTTAGAAAACTAGTAATTTATGTTCACAAACACACATCTTTCGTGACTTTTCAAGTTTTGAACCTCCGTAACATCGGCAAATGTGCTTCAAATTGCTTAAAAAATTGATCATAGAATCATCTCGTTTAGCTCTTCACCATGACTCATAAGGCTTCATTATATCTCGATGAGTTTTCTAGAAAACGAGTAATTTATGTGCTCAAACACACATCTTTCGTGACTTTTCAAGATTTGAACCTCCGTAACTTAGGCAAATGAGCTGCAACTACCTTCAAAATTTGACCACAGAATCATCTCAACGAGCTCTTTAACACGACTAAGAAGGCTTCATTGTATCTTGGTGAGTTTTCTAGAAAACGAGTAATTTATGTGCACAAACATACATCTTTCGTGACTTTTCAAGTTTTGAACCTCCGTAACTTCAGCAAATGAGCTCCAAATACCTTCAAAATTTTACCACAGAATCACCTCGACGACCTCTTTAACATGACAAATAAGGCTTCATTGTATCTTGGTGAATTTTTGTAGAAAACTAGTAATTTATGTGCTCAAACACACATCTTTCGTGACTTTTCAAGATTTGAACCTCCGTAACTTCGGCAAATGAGCTCCAACTACCTTCAAAATTTGACCACAGAATCACCTCGACGAGCACTTTAACACGACTAATAAGGCTTCATTGTATCTTGGTGAGTTTTCTAGAAACGAGTAATTTATGTGCTGAAACACACATCTTTCGTGACTTTTCAAGCTTTGAACCTCCGTAACTTCGGCAAATGAGGTCCAAATACCTTCAAAATTTTACCACAGAATCACCTCGACGAGCTCTTTAACATGACAAATAAGGCTTCATTATATCTAAGTGAGTTTTCTAGAAAACGAGTAATTTATGTGCTCAAACACACATCTTTCTTGACCTTTCAAGATTTGAACCTCCGTAACTTCGGCAAATGTGCTTCAAATTGCTTAATAAATTGATCATAGAATCATCTCGTTTAGCTCTTCATCATGACTCATAAGGCTTCATTATATCTCGATGAGTTTTCTAGAAAACGAGTAATTTATATGCTCAAACACACATCTTTCGTGACTTTTCAAGATTTGAACCTCCGTAACTTCGGCAAATGTGCTTCAAATTGCTTAAAAAATTGATCATAGAATCATCTCGTTGAGCTCTTCATCATGACTCATAAGGCTTCATTATATCTAAGTGAGTTTTCTAGAAAACGACTAATTTATGTGCTCAAACACACATCTTTCGTGACTTTTCAAGATTTGAACCTCCGTAACTTCAGCAAATGAGCTCCAAATACCTTCAAAATTTTACCACAGAATCACCTCGACGAGCTCTTTAACATGACAAATAAGGCTTCATTGTATCTTGGTGAGTTTTTTAGAAAACTAGTAATTTATGTTCACAAACACACATCTTTCGTGACTTTTCAAGTTTTGAACCTCCGTAACTTCAGCAAATGAGCTCCAAATACCTTCAAAATTTTACCACAGAATCACCTCGACGAGCTCTTTAACATGACAAATAAGGCTTCATTGTATCTTGGTGAGTTTTTTAGAAAACTAGTAATTTATGTTCACAAACACACATCTTTCGTGACTTTTCAAGATTTGAACCTCCGTAACTTCGGCAAATGTGCTTCAAATTGCTTAAAAAATTGATCATAGAATCATCTCGTTCAGCTCTTCATCATGACTTATAAGGCTTCATTATATCTCGGTGAGTTTTCTAGAAAACGAGTAATTTATGTGCTCAAACAAACATCTTTCGTGACTTTTCAAGCTTTGAACCTCCGTAACTTCGGCAAATGTGCTTCAAATTGCTTAAAAAATTGATCATAGAATCATCTCGTTGAGCTCTTCATCATGACTCATAAGGCTTCATTATATCTCGGTGAGTTTTCTAGAAAACGAGTATTTTATGTACTCAAACACACATCTTTCGTGACTTTTCAAGATTTGAACCTCCGTAACTTCGGCAAATCAGCTGCAACTACCTTCAAAATTTGACCACAGAATTATCTCAACGAGCTCTTTAACATGACAAATAAGGCTTCATTGTATCTCGGTGAGTTTTGTAGAAAACGAGTAATTTATGTGCTCAAACACACATCTTTCGTGACTTTTCAAGTTTTGAACCTCCGTAACTTCAGCAAATGAGCTCCAAATACCTTCAAAATATTACCACAGAATCACCTCGACGAGCTCTTTAACATGACTCATAAGGCTTCATTGTATCTTGGTGAGTTTTCTAGAAAACGAGTAATTTATGTGCACAAACATACATCTTTCGTGACTTTTCAAGATTTGAACCTCCGTAACATCGGCAAATGTGCTACAAATACCTTCAAAATTTTACCACAGAATCACCTCGACGACCTCTTTAACATGACAAATAAGGCTTCATTGTATCTTGGTGAGTTTTCTAGAAAACGAGTAATTTATGTGCACAAACATACATCTTTCGTGACTTTTCAAGATTTGAACCTCCGTAACATCGGCAAATGTGCTACAAATACCTTCAAAATTTTACCACAGAATCACCTCGACGAGCACTTTAACACGACTAATAAGGCTTCATTGTATCTTGGTGAGTTTTCTAGAAACGAGTAATTTATGTGCACAAACACACATCTTTCTTGACTTTTCAAGATTTGAACCTCCGTAACTTCGGCAAATGAGGTCCAAATACCTTCAAAATTTTACCACAGAATCACCTCGACGAGCTCTTTAACATGACAAATAAGGCTTCATTATATCTAAGTGAGTTTTCTAGAAAACGAGTAATTTATGTGCTCAAACACACATCTTTCTTGACCTTTCAAGATTTGAACCTCCGTAACTTCGGCAAATGTGCTTCAAATTGCTTAAAAAATTGATCATAGAATCATCTCGTTGAGCTCTTCATCATGACTCATAAGGCTTCATTATATCCAAGTGAGTTTTTTAGAAAACGAGTAATTTATGTGCTGAAACACACATCTTTCGTGACTTTTCAAGCTTGGAACCTCCGTAACTTCGGCAAATGAGCTCCAACGAGCTTCAAAATTTTATCACAGAATCACCTCAACGAGCTCTTTAACACGACTAATAAGGCTTCATTGTATCTTGGTGAGTTTTCTAGGAAACGAGTAATTTATGTGCTCAAACACACATCTTTCTTGACCTTTCAAGATTTGAACCTCCGTAACTTCGGCAAATGAGCTTCAAATACCTTCAAAATTTTACCACAGAATCACCTCGACGAGCACTTTAACAAGACTAATAACGCCTCATTGTATCTTGGTGAGTTTTCTAGAAAACGAGTAATTTATGTGCTCAAACACACATCTTTCGTGACCTTTCAAGATTTGAACGTCGGTAACTTCGGCAAATTAGCTTCAAATTGCTTAAAAAATTGATCATAGAATCACCTCGTTGAGCTCTTCATCATGACTCATAAGGCTTCATTATATCTCGGTGAGTTTTCTAGAGAACGAGTAATTTATGTGCTCAAACAAACATCTTTCGTGACTTTTCAAGCTTTGAACCTCCGTAACTTCGGCAAATGAGGTCCAAATACCTTCAAAATTTGACCACAGAATCATCTCAACGAGCTCTTTAACACGACTAAGAAGGCTTCACTATATCTTGGTGAGTTTTCTAGAAAACGAGTAATTTATGTGCTCAAACACACATCTTTCGTGACTTTTCAAGCTTTGAACCTCCGTAACTTCGGCAAATGAGCTCCAACTACCTTCAAAATTTGACCACAGAATCACCTCGACGAGCACTTTAGCACGACTAATAAGGCTTCATTGTATCTTGGTGAGTTTTCTAGGAAACGAGTAATTTATGTGCTCAAACACACATCTTTCTTGACCTTTCAAGATTTGAACCTCCGTAACTTCGGCAAATGAGCTTCAAATACCTTCAAAATTTTACCACAGAATCACCTCGACGAGCACTTTAACAAGACTAATAAGGCCTCATTGTATCTTGGTGAGTTTTCTAGAAAACGAGTAATTTATGTGCTCAAACACACATCTTTCGTGACCTTTCAAGATTTGAACGTCGGTAACTTCGGCAAATGTGCTTCAAATTGCTTAAAAAATTGATCATAGAATCATCTCGTTCAGCTCTTCATCATGACTTATAAGGCTTCATTATATCTCGGTGAGTTTTCTAGAAAACGAGTAATTTATGTGCTCAAACAAACATCTTTCGTGACTTTTCAAGCTTTGAACCTCCGTAACTTCGGCAAATGTGCTTCAAATTGCTTAAAAAATTGATCATAGAATCATCTCGTTGAGCTCTTCATCATGACTCATAAGGCTTCATTATATCTCGGTGAGTTTTCTAGAAAACGAGTAATTTATGTACTCAAACACACATCTTTCGTGACTTTTCAAGTTTTGAACCTCCGTAACTTCAGCAAATGAGCTCCAAATACCTTCAAAATTTTACCACAGAATCACCTCGACGAGCTCTTTAACATGACAAATAAGGCTTCATTGTATCTTGGTGAGTTTTTTAGAAAACTAGTAATTTATGTTCACAAACACACATCTTTCGTGACTTTTCAAGATTTGAACCTCCGTAACTTCGGCAAATGTGCTTCAAATTGCTTAAAAAATTGATCATAGAATCATCTCGTTCAGCTCTTCATCATGACTTATAAGGCTTCATTATATCTCGGTGAGTTTTCTAGAAAACGAGTAATTTATGTGCTCAAACAAACATCTTTCGTGACTTTTCAAGCTTTGAACCTCCGTAACTTCGGCAAATGTGCTTCAAATTGCTTAAAAAATTGATCATAGAATCATCTCGTTGAGCTCTTCATCATGACTCATAAGGCTTCATTATATCTCGGTGAGTTTTCTAGAAAACGAGTATTTTATGTACTCAAACACACATCTTTCGTGACTTTTCAAGATTTGAACCTCCGTAACTTCGGCAAATCAGCTGCAACTACCTTCAAAATTTGACCACAGAATTATCTCAACGAGCTCTTTAACATGACAAATAAGGCTTCATTGTATCTCGGTGAGTTTTGTAGAAAACGAGTAATTTATGTGCTCAAACACACATCTTTCGTGACTTTTCAAGTTTTGAACCTCCGTAACTTCAGCAAATGAGCTCCAAATACCTTCAAAATATTACCACAGAATCACCTCGACGAGCTCTTTAACATGACTCATAAGGCTTCATTGTATCTTGGTGAGTTTTCTAGAAAACGAGTAATTTATGTGCACAAACATACATCTTTCGTGACTTTTCAAGATTTGAACCTCCGTAACATCGGCAAATGTGCTACAAATACCTTCAAAATTTTACCACAGAATCACCTCGACGACCTCTTTAACATGACAAATAAGGCTTCATTGTATCTTGGTGAGTTTTCTAGAAAACGAGTAATTTATGTGCACAAACATACATCTTTCGTGACTTTTCAAGATTTGAACCTCCGTAACATCGGCAAATGTGCTACAAATACCTTCAAAATTTTACCACAGAATCACCTCGACGAGCACTTTAACACGACTAATAAGGCTTCATTGTATCTTGGTGAGTTTTCTAGAAACGAGTAATTTATGTGCACAAACACACATCTTTCTTGACTTTTCAAGATTTGAACCTCCGTAACTTCGGCAAATGAGGTCCAAATACCTTCAAAATTTTACCACAGAATCACCTCGACGAGCTCTTTAACATGACAAATAAGGCTTCATTATATCTAAGTGAGTTTTCTAGAAAACGAGTAATTTATGTGCTCAAACACACATCTTTCTTGACCTTTCAAGATTTGAACCTCCGTAACTTCGGCAAATGTGCTTCAAATTGCTTAAAAAATTGATCATAGAATCATCTCGTTGAGCTCTTCATCATGACTCATAAGGCTTCATTATATCCAAGTGAGTTTTTTAGAAAACGAGTAATTTATGTGCTGAAACACACATCTTTCGTGACTTTTCAAGCTTGGAACCTCCGTAACTTCGGCAAATGAGCTCCAACGAGCTTCAAAATTTTATCACAGAATCACCTCAACGAGCTCTTTAACACGACTAATAAGGCTTCATTGTATCTTGGTGAGTTTTCTAGGAAACGAGTAATTTATGTGCTCAAACACACATCTTTCTTGACCTTTCAAGATTTGAACCTCCGTAACTTCGGCAAATGAGCTTCAAATACCTTCAAAATTTTACCACAGAATCACCTCGACGAGCACTTTAACAAGACTAATAACGCCTCATTGTATCTTGGTGAGTTTTCTAGAAAACGAGTAATTTATGTGCTCAAACACACATCTTTCGTGACCTTTCAAGATTTGAACGTCGGTAACTTCGGCAAATTAGCTTCAAATTGCTTAAAAAATTGATCATAGAATCACCTCGTTGAGCTCTTCATCATGACTCATAAGGCTTCATTATATCTCGGTGAGTTTTCTAGAGAACGAGTAATTTATGTGCTCAAACAAACATCTTTCGTGACTTTTCAAGCTTTGAACCTCCGTAACTTCGGCAAATGAGGTCCAAATACCTTCAAAATTTGACCACAGAATCATCTCAACGAGCTCTTTAACACGACTAAGAAGGCTTCACTATATCTTGGTGAGTTTTCTAGAAAACGAGTAATTTATGTGCTCAAACACACATCTTTCGTGACTTTTCAAGCTTTGAACCTCCGTAACTTCGGCAAATGAGCTCCAACTACCTTCAAAATTTGACCACAGAATCACCTCGACGAGCACTTTAGCACGACTAATAAGGCTTCATTGTATCTTGGTGAGTTTTCTAGGAAACGAGTAATTTATGTGCTCAAACACACATCTTTCTTGACCTTTCAAGATTTGAACCTCCGTAACTTCGGCAAATGAGCTTCAAATACCTTCAAAATTTTACCACAGAATCACCTCGACGAGCACTTTAACAAGACTAATAAGGCCTCATTGTATCTTGGTGAGTTTTCTAGAAAACGAGTAATTTATGTGCTCAAACACACATCTTTCGTGACCTTTCAAGATTTGAACGTCGGTAACTTCGGCAAATGTGCTTCAAATTGCTTAAAAAATTGATCATAGAATCATCTCGTTCAGCTCTTCATCATGACTTATAAGGCTTCATTATATCTCGGTGAGTTTTCTAGAAAACGAGTAATTTATGTGCTCAAACAAACATCTTTCGTGACTTTTCAAGCTTTGAACCTCCGTAACTTCGGCAAATGTGCTTCAAATTGCTTAAAAAATTGATCATAGAATCATCTCGTTGAGCTCTTCATCATGACTCATAAGGCTTCATTATATCTCGGTGAGTTTTCTAGAAAACGAGTAATTTATGTACTCAAACACACATCTTTCGTGACTTTTCAAGATTTGAACCTCCGTAACTTCGGCAAATCAGCTGCAACTACCTTCAAAATTTGACCACAGAATCATCTCAACGAGCTCTTTAACATGACAAATAAGGCTTCATTGTATCTCGGTGAGTTTTGTAGAAAACGAGTAATTTATGTGCTCAAACACACATCTTTCGTGACTTTTCAAGTTTTGAACCTCCGTAACTTCAGCAAATGAGCTCCAAATACCTTCAAAATATTACCACAGAATCACCTCGACGAGCTCTTTAACATGACTCATAAGGCTTCATTGTATCTTGGTGAGTTTTCTAGAAAACGAGTAATTTATGTGCACAAACATACATCTTTCGTGACTTTTCAAGATTTGAACCTCCGTAACATCGGCAAATGTGCTTCAAATTGCTTAAAAAATTGATCATAGAATCATCTCGTTTAGCTCTTCACCATGACTCATAAGGCTTCATTATATCTCGATGAGTTTTCTAGAAAACGAGTAATTTATGTGCTCAAACACACATCTTTCGTGACTTTTCAAGATTTGAACCTCCGTAACTTAGGCAAATGAGCTGCAACTACCTTCAAAATTTGACCACAGAATCATCTCAACGAGCTCTTTAACACGACTAAGAAGGCTTCATTGTATCTTGGTGAGTTTTCTAGAAAACGAGTAATTTATGTGCACAAACATACATCTTTCGTGACTTTTCAAGTTTTGAACCTCCGTAACTTCAGCAAATGAGCTCCAAATACCTTCAAAATTTTACCACAGAATCACCTCGACGACCTCTTTAACATGACAAATAAGGCTTCATTGTATCTTGGTGAATTTTTGTAGAAAACTAGTAATTTATGTGCTCAAACACACATCTTTCGTGACTTTTCAAGATTTGAACCTCCGTAACTTCGGCAAATGAGCTCCAACTACCTTCAAAATTTGACCACAGAATCACCTCGACGAGCACTTTAACACGACTAATAAGGCTTCATTGTATCTTGGTGAGTTTTCTAGAAACGAGTAATTTATGTGCTGAAACACACATCTTTCGTGACTTTTCAAGCTTTGAACCTCCGTAACTTCGGCAAATGAGGTCCAAATACCTTCAAAATTTTACCACAGAATCACCTCGACGAGCTCTTTAACATGACAAATAAGGCTTCATTATATCTAAGTGAGTTTTCTAGAAAACGAGTAATTTATGTGCTCAAACACACATCTTTCTTGACCTTTCAAGATTTGAACCTCCGTAACTTCGGCAAATGTGCTTCAAATTGCTTAATAAATTGATCATAGAATCATCTCGTTTAGCTCTTCATCATGACTCATAAGGCTTCATTATATCTCGATGAGTTTTCTAGAAAACGAGTAATTTATATGCTCAAACACACATCTTTCGTGACTTTTCAAGATTTGAACCTCCGTAACTTCGGCAAATGTGCTTCAAATTGCTTAAAAAATTGATCATAGAATCATCTCGTTGAGCTCTTCATCATGACTCATAAGGCTTCATTATATCTAAGTGAGTTTTCTAGAAAACGACTAATTTATGTGCTCAAACACACATCTTTCGTGACTTTTCAAGATTTGAACCTCCGTAACTTCAGCAAATGAGCTCCAAATACCTTCAAAATTTTACCACAGAATCACCTCGACGAGCTCTTTAACATGACAAATAAGGCTTCATTGTATCTTGGTGAGTTTTTTAGAAAACTAGTAATTTATGTTCACAAACACACATCTTTCGTGACTTTTCAAGTTTTGAACCTCCGTAACATCGGCAAATGTGCTTCAAATTGCTTAAAAAATTGATCATAGAATCATCTCGTTTAGCTCTTCACCATGACTCATAAGGCTTCATTATATCTCGATGAGTTTTCTAGAAAACGAGTAATTTATGTGCTCAAACACACATCTTTCGTGACTTTTCAAGATTTGAACCTCCGTAACTTAGGCAAATGAGCTGCAACTACCTTCAAAATTTGACCACAGAATCATCTCAACGAGCTCTTTAACACGACTAAGAAGGCTTCATTGTATCTTGGTGAGTTTTCTAGAAAACGAGTAATTTATGTGCACAAACATACATCTTTCGTGACTTTTCAAGTTTTGAACCTCCGTAACTTCAGCAAATGAGCTCCAAATACCTTCAAAATTTTACCACAGAATCACCTCGACGACCTCTTTAACATGACAAATAAGGCTTCATTGTATCTTGGTGAATTTTTGTAGAAAACTAGTAATTTATGTGCTCAAACACACATCTTTCGTGACTTTTCAAGATTTGAACCTCCGTAACTTCGGCAAATGAGCTCCAACTACCTTCAAAATTTGACCACAGAATCACCTCGACGAGCACTTTAACACGACTAATAAGGCTTCATTGTATCTTGGTGAGTTTTCTAGAAACGAGTAATTTATGTGCTGAAACACACATCTTTCGTGACTTTTCAAGCTTTGAACCTCCGTAACTTCGGCAAATGAGGTCCAAATACCTTCAAAATTTTACCACAGAATCACCTCGACGAGCTCTTTAACATGACAAATAAGGCTTCATTATATCTAAGTGAGTTTTCTAGAAAACGAGTAATTTATGTGCTCAAACACACATCTTTCTTGACCTTTCAAGATTTGAACCTCCGTAACTTCGGCAAATGTGCTTCAAATTGCTTAATAAATTGATCATAGAATCATCTCGTTTAGCTCTTCATCATGACTCATAAGGCTTCATTATATCTCGATGAGTTTTCTAGAAAACGAGTAATTTATATGCTCAAACACACATCTTTCGTGACTTTTCAAGATTTGAACCTCCGTAACTTCGGCAAATGTGCTTCAAATTGCTTAAAAAATTGATCATAGAATCATCTCGTTGAGCTCTTCATCATGACTCATAAGGCTTCATTATATCTAAGTGAGTTTTCTAGAAAACGACTAATTTATGTGCTCAAACACACATCTTTCGTGACTTTTCAAGATTTGAACCTCCGTAACTTCAGCAAATGAGCTCCAAATACCTTCAAAATTTTACCACAGAATCACCTCGACGAGCTCTTTAACATGACAAATAAGGCTTCATTGTATCTTGGTGAGTTTTTTAGAAAACTAGTAATTTATGTTCACAAACACACATCTTTCGTGACTTTTCAAGTTTTGAACCTCCGTAACTTCAGCAAATGAGCTCCAAATACCTTCAAAATTTTACCACAGAATCACCTCGACGAGCTCTTTAACATGACAAATAAGGCTTCATTGTATCTTGGTGAGTTTTTTAGAAAACTAGTAATTTATGTTCACAAACACACATCTTTCGTGACTTTTCAAGATTTGAACCTCCGTAACTTCGGCAAATGTGCTTCAAATTGCTTAAAAAATTGATCATAGAATCATCTCGTTCAGCTCTTCATCATGACTTATAAGGCTTCATTATATCTCGGTGAGTTTTCTAGAAAACGAGTAATTTATGTGCTCAAACAAACATCTTTCGTGACTTTTCAAGCTTTGAACCTCCGTAACTTCGGCAAATGTGCTTCAAATTGCTTAAAAAATTGATCATAGAATCATCTCGTTGAGCTCTTCATCATGACTCATAAGGCTTCATTATATCTCGGTGAGTTTTCTAGAAAACGAGTATTTTATGTACTCAAACACACATCTTTCGTGACTTTTCAAGATTTGAACCTCCGTAACTTCGGCAAATCAGCTGCAACTACCTTCAAAATTTGACCACAGAATTATCTCAACGAGCTCTTTAACATGACAAATAAGGCTTCATTGTATCTCGGTGAGTTTTGTAGAAAACGAGTAATTTATGTGCTCAAACACACATCTTTCGTGACTTTTCAAGTTTTGAACCTCCGTAACTTAAGCAAATGAGCTCCAAATACCTTCAAAATATTACCACAGAATCACCTCGACGAGCTCTTTAACATGACTCATAAGGCTTCATTGTATCTTGGTGAGTTTTCTAGAAAACGAGTAATTTATGTGCACAAACATACATCTTTCGTGACTTTTCAAGATTTGAACCTCCGTAACATCGGCAAATGTGCTACAAATACCTTCAAAATTTTACCACAGAATCACCTCGACGACCTCTTTAACATGACAAATAAGGCTTCATTGTATCTTGGTGAGTTTTCTAGAAAACGAGTAATTTATGTGCACAAACATACATCTTTCGTGACTTTTCAAGATTTGAACCTCCGTAACATCGGCAAATGTGCTACAAATACCTTCAAAATTTTACCACAGAATCACCTCGACGAGCACTTTAACACGACTAATAAGGCTTCATTGTATCTTGGTGAGTTTTCTAGAAACGAGTAATTTATGTGCACAAACACACATCTTTCTTGACTTTTCAAGATTTGAACCTCCGTAACTTCGGCAAATGAGGTCCAAATACCTTCAAAATTTTACCACAGAATCACCTCGACGAGCTCTTTAACATGACAAATAAGGCTTCATTATATCTAAGTGAGTTTTCTAGAAAACGAGTAATTTATGTGCTCAAACACACATCTTTCTTGACCTTTCAAGATTTGAACCTCCGTAACTTCGGCAAATGTGCTTCAAATTGCTTAAAAAATTGATCATAGAATCATCTCGTTGAGCTCTTCATCATGACTCATAAGGCTTCATTATATCCAAGTGAGTTTTTTAGAAAACGAGTAATTTATGTGCTGAAACACACATCTTTCGTGACTTTTCAAGCTTGGAACCTCCGTAACTTCGGCAAATGAGCTCCAACGAGCTTCAAAATTTTATCACAGAATCACCTCAACGAGCTCTTTAACACGACTAATAAGGCTTCATTGTATCTTGGTGAGTTTTCTAGGAAACGAGTAATTTATGTGCTCAAACACACATCTTTCTTGACCTTTCAAGATTTGAACCTCCGTAACTTCGGCAAATGAGCTTCAAATACCTTCAAAATTTTACCACAGAATCACCTCGACGAGCACTTTAACAAGACTAATAACGCCTCATTGTATCTTGGTGAGTTTTCTAGAAAACGAGTAATTTATGTGCTCAAACACACATCTTTCGTGACCTTTCAAGATTTGAACGTCGGTAACTTCGGCAAATTAGCTTCAAATTGCTTAAAAAATTGATCATAGAATCACCTCGTTGAGCTCTTCATCATGACTCATAAGGCTTCATTATATCTCGGTGAGTTTTCTAGAGAACGAGTAATTTATGTGCTCAAACAAACATCTTTCGTGACTTTTCAAGCTTTGAACCTCCGTAACTTCGGCAAATGAGGTCCAAATACCTTCAAAATTTGACCACAGAATCATCTCAACGAGCTCTTTAACACGACTAAGAAGGCTTCACTATATCTTGGTGAGTTTTCTAGAAAACGAGTAATTTATGTGCTCAAACACACATCTTTCGTGACTTTTCAAGCTTTGAACCTCCGTAACTTCGGCAAATGAGCTCCAACTACCTTCAAAATTTGACCACAGAATCACCTCGACGAGCACTTTAGCACGACTAATAAGGCTTCATTGTATCTTGGTGAGTTTTCTAGGAAACGAGTAATTTATGTGCTCAAACACACATCTTTCTTGACCTTTCAAGATTTGAACCTCCGTAACTTCGGCAAATGAGCTTCAAATACCTTCAAAATTTTACCACAGAATCACCTCGACGAGCACTTTAACAAGACTAATAAGGCCTCATTGTATCTTGGTGAGTTTTCTAGAAAACGAGTAATTTATGTGCTCAAACACACATCTTTCGTGACCTTTCAAGATTTGAACGTCGGTAACTTCGGCAAATTAGCTTCAAATTCTGTCAAAAATTGATCATAGAATCACCTCGTTGAGCTCTTCATCATGACTCATAAGGCTTCATTATATCTCGGTGAGTTTTCTAGAAAAAGAGTAATTTATGTGCACAAACACACATGTTTCGTGACTTTTCAAGCTTTGAAACTCCGTAACTTCGGCAAATGAGCTCCAAATAGCTTCAAAATTTGACCACAGAATCAACTCTACGTGTAATTTAACTCGACTAATAAGGCTTCATTGTATCTTGGTGAGTTTTCTAGAAAAAGAGTAATTTATGTGCACAAACACACATGTTTCGTGACTTTTCAAGCTTTGAAACTCCGTAACTTCGGCAAATGAGCTCCAAATAACTTCAAAATTTTACCACAGAATCACCTCAACGAGCTCTTTAACACGACTAAGAAGGCTTCATTGTATCTTGGTGAGTTTTCTAGAAAACGAGTAATTTATGTGCTCAAACACACATCTTTCGTGACTTTTCAAGCTTTGAACCTCCGTAACTTCGGCAAATGAGCTCCAACTACCTTCAAAATTTTACCTTAGTGTCAGCTCGACGTGCTCTTTAACATGACAAATAAGGCTTCATTGTATCTAGGTGACTTTTCTAGAAAACGAGTAATTTATGTGCACAAACACACTTCCTTCGTGACTTTTCAAGTTTTGAACCTCCGTAACTTCGGCAAATGTGCTTCAAATTGCTTAAAAAATTGATCATAGAATCATCTCGGTGAGCTCTTCATCATGACTCATAAGGCTTCATTGTATCTTGGTGAGTTTTCTAAAAAACGAGTAATTTATGTGCTCAATCAAACATCTTTCGTGACTTTTCAAGCTTTGAACCTCCGTAACTTCGGCAAATGTGCTTCAAATTGCTTAAAAAATTGATCATAAAATCATCTCGGTGAGCTCTTCATCATGACTCATAAGGCTTCATTGTATCTTGGTGAGTTTTCTAGAAAACGAGTAATTTATGTGCTCAAACACACATCTTTCGTGACTTTTCAAGCTTTGAACTTCCGTAACTTCGGCAAATGAGCTCCAACTACCTTCAAAATTTGACCACAGAATCACCTCGACGAGCACTTTAACACGACTAATAAGCCTTCATTGTATCTTGGTGAGTTTTCTAGAAAACGAGTAATTTATGTGCTCAAACTCACATCTTTCGTGACTTTTCAAGTTTGGACCTCCGTAACTTCGACAAATGAGCTCCAAATACCTTCAAAATTTGACCACAGAATTACCTCGACGAGCTCTTTAACATGACAAATAAGGCTTCATTGTATCTTGGTGAGTTTTCCAGAAAACGAGTAATTTATGTGCACAAACACACTTCTTTCGTGACTTTTCAAGCTTTGAACCTCCGTAACTTCGGCAAATGTGCTTCAAATTGCTTAAAAAATTGATTATAGAATCATCTCGTTGAGCCCTTCATCATGACTCATAAGGCTTCATTGTATCTTGGTGAGTTTTCTAGAAAACGAGTAATTTATATGCACAAACACACTTCCTTCGTAACTTTTCAAGCTTTGAACCTCCATAACTTCGGAAAATGAGCACCAAATAGCTTCAAAATTTGACCACAGAATCTCCTCGACGAGCTCTTTAACATGACAAATAAGGCTTCATTGTATCTTGGTGAGTTTTCTAGAAAACGAGTAATTTATGTGCTCAAACACACATCTTTCGTGACTTTTCAAGTTTTGAACCTCCGTAACTTCGGCAAATGAGCTCCAAATACCTTCAAAATTTTACCACAGAATCACCTCGACGAGCTCTTTAACATGACTAATAAGGCTTCATTGTATGTTGGTGAGTTTTCTAGAAAACGAGTAATTTATGTGCTCAAACACACTTCTTTCGTGACTTTTCAAGCTTTGATACTCCGTAACTTCGGCAAATTAGCTTCAAATTGCTTAAAAAATTGATCATAGAATCACCTCGTTGAGCTCTTCATCATGACTCATAAGGCTTCATTATATCTCGGTGAGTTTTCTAGAGAACGAGTAATTTATGTGCTCAAACAAACATCTTTCGTGACTTTTCAAGCTTTGAACCTCCGTAACTTCGGCAAATGAGGTCCAAATACCTTCAAAATTTGACCACAGAATCATCTCAACGAGCTCTTTAACACGACTAAGAAGGCTTCACTATATCTTGGTGAGTTTTCTAGAAAACGAGTAATTTATGTGCTCAAACACACATCTTTCGTGACTTTTCAAGCTTTGAACCTCCGTAACTTCGGCAAATGAGGTCCAAATACCTTTAAAATTTGACCACACAATCATCTCAACGAGCTCTTTAACACGACTAAGAAGGCTTCACTATATCTTGGTGAGTTTTCTAGAAAACGAGTAATTTATGTGCTCAAACACACATCTTTCGTGACTTTTCAAGTTTTGAACCTCCGTAACTTCAGCAAATGAGCTCCAAATACCTTCAAAATTTTACCACAGAATCACCTCGACGAGCTCGTTAACATGACAAATAAGGCTTCATTGTATCTTGGTGAGTTTTCTAGAAAACTAGTAATTTATGTGCACAAACATACATCTTTCGTGACTTTTCAAGTTTTGAACCTCCGTAACTTCAGCAAATGAGCTCCAAATACCTTCAAAATTTTACCACAGAATCACCTCGACGACCTCTTTAACATGACAAATAAGGCTTCATTGTATCTTGGTGAATTTTTGTAGAAAACTAGTAATTTATGTGCTCAAACACACATCTTTCGTGACTTTTCAAGATTTGAACCTCCGTAACTTCGGCAAATGAGCTCCAACTACCTTCAAAATTTGACCACAGAATCACCTCGACGAGCACTTTAACAAGACTAATAACGCCTCATTGTATCTTGGTGAGTTTTCTAGAAAACGAGTAATTTATGTGCTCAAACACACATCTTTCGTGACTTTTCAAGCTTTGAACCTCCGTAACTTCGGAAAATGTGCTTCAAATTGCTTAATAAATTGATCATAGAATCATCTCGTTTAGCTCTTCATCATGACTCATAAGGCTTCATTATATCTCGATGATTTTTCTAGAAAACGAGTAATTTATATGCTCAAACACACATCTTTCGTGACTTTTCAAGATTTGAACCTCCGTAACTTCGGCAAATGTGCTTCAAATTGCTTAAAAAATTGATCATAGAATCATCACGTTGAGCTCTTCATCATGACTCATAAAGCTTCATTATATCTCGGTGAGTTTTCTAGAAAACGAGTAATTTATGTGCACAAACATACATCTTTCGTGACTTTTCAAGCTTTGAACCTCCGTAACTTCGGCAAATGTGCTTCAAATTGCTTAAAAAATTGATCATAGAATCATCTCGTTGAGCTCTTCATCATGACTCATAAGGCTTCATTATATCTAAGTGAGTTTTCTAGAAAACGACTAATTTATGTGCTCAAACACACATCTTTCGTGACTTTTCAAGATTTGAACCTCCGTAACTTCAGCAAATGAGCTCCAAATACCTTCAAAATTTTACCACAGAATCACCTCGACGAGCTCTTTAACATGACAAATAAGGCTTCATTGTATCTTGGTGAGTTTTTTAGAAAACTAGTAATTTATGTTCACAAACACACATCTTTCGTGACTTTTCAAGTTTTGAACCTCCGTAACTTCAGCAAATGAGCTCCAAATACCTTCAAAATTTTACCACAGAATCACCTCGACGAGCTCTTTAACATGACAAATAAGGCTTCATTGTATCTTGGTGAGTTTTTTAGAAAACTAGTAATTTATGTTCACAAACACACATCTTTCGTGACTTTTCAAGATTTGAACCTCCGTAACTTCGGCAAATGTGCTTCAAATTGCTTAAAAAATTGATCATAGAATCATCTCGTTCAGCTCTTCATCATGACTTATAAGGCTTCATTATATCTCGGTGAGTTTTCTAGAAAACGAGTAATTTATGTGCTCAAACAAACATCTTTCGTGACTTTTCAAGCTTTGAACCTCCGTAACTTCGGCAAATGTGCTTCAAATTGCTTAAAAAATTGATCATAGAATCATCTCGTTGAGCTCTTCATCATGACTCATAAGGCTTCATTATATCTCGGTGAGTTTTCTAGAAAACGAGTAATTTATGTACTCAAACACACATCTTTCGTGACTTTTCAAGATTTGAACCTCCGTAACTTCGGCAAATCAGCTGCAACTACCTTCAAAATTTGACCACAGAATCATCTCAACGAGCTCTTTAACATGACAAATAAGGCTTCATTGTATCTCGGTGAGTTTTGTAGAAAACGAGTAATTTATGTGCTCAAACACACATCTTTCGTGACTTTTCAAGTTTTGAACCTCCGTAACTTCAGCAAATGAGCTCCAAATACCTTCAAAATATTACCACAGAATCACCTCGACGAGCTCTTTAACATGACTCATAAGGCTTCATTGTATCTTGGTGAGTTTTCTAGAAAACGAGTAATTTATGTGCACAAACATACATCTTTCGTGACTTTTCAAGATTTGAACCTCCGTAACATCGGCAAATGTGCTTCAAATTGCTTAAAAAATTGATCATAGAATCATCTCGTTTAGCTCTTCACCATGACTCATAAGGCTTCATTATATCTCGATGAGTTTTCTAGAAAACGAGTAATTTATGTGCTCAAACACACATCTTTCGTGACTTTTCAAGATTTGAACCTCCGTAACTTAGGCAAATGAGCTGCAACTACCTTCAAAATTTGACCACAGAATCATCTCAACGAGCTCTTTAACACGACTAAGAAGGCTTCATTGTATCTTGGTGAGTTTTCTAGAAAACGAGTAATTTATGTGCACAAACATACATCTTTCGTGACTTTTCAAGTTTTGAACCTCCGTAACTTCAGCAAATGAGCTCCAAATACCTTCAAAATTTTACCACAGAATCACCTCGACGACCTCTTTAACATGACAAATAAGGCTTCATTGTATCTTGGTGAATTTTTGTAGAAAACTAGTAATTTATGTGCTCAAACACACATCTTTCGTGACTTTTCAAGATTTGAACCTCCGTAACTTCGGCAAATGAGCTCCAACTACCTTCAAAATTTGACCACAGAATCACCTCGACGAGCACTTTAACACGACTAATAAGGCTTCATTGTATCTTGGTGAGTTTTCTAGAAACGAGTAATTTATGTGCTGAAACACACATCTTTCGTGACTTTTCAAGCTTTGAACCTCCGTAACTTCGGCAAATGAGGTCCAAATACCTTCAAAATTTTACCACAGAATCACCTCGACGAGCTCTTTAACATGACAAATAAGGCTTCATTATATCTAAGTGAGTTTTCTAGAAAACGAGTAATTTATGTGCTCAAACACACATCTTTCTTGACCTTTCAAGATTTGAACCTCCGTAACTTCGGCAAATGTGCTTCAAATTGCTTAATAAATTGATCATAGAATCATCTCGTTTAGCTCTTCATCATGACTCATAAGGCTTCATTATATCTCGATGAGTTTTCTAGAAAACGAGTAATTTATATGCTCAAACACACATCTTTCGTGACTTTTCAAGATTTGAACCTCCGTAACTTCGGCAAATGTGCTTCAAATTGCTTAAAAAATTGATCATAGAATCATCTCGTTGAGCTCTTCATCATGACTCATAAGGCTTCATTATATCTAAGTGAGTTTTCTAGAAAACGACTAATTTATGTGCTCAAACACACATCTTTCGTGACTTTTCAAGATTTGAACCTCCGTAACTTCAGCAAATGAGCTCCAAATACCTTCAAAATTTTACCACAGAATCACCTCGACGAGCTCTTTAACATGACAAATAAGGCTTCATTGTATCTTGGTGAGTTTTTTAGAAAACTAGTAATTTATGTTCACAAACACACATCTTTCGTGACTTTTCAAGTTTTGAACCTCCGTAACTTCAGCAAATGAGCTCCAAATACCTTCAAAATTTTACCACAGAATCACCTCGACGAGCTCTTTAACATGACAAATAAGGCTTCATTGTATCTTGGTGAGTTTTTTAGAAAACTAGTAATTTATGTTCACAAACACACATCTTTCGTGACTTTTCAAGATTTGAACCTCCGTAACTTCGGCAAATGTGCTTCAAATTGCTTAAAAAATTGATCATAGAATCATCTCGTTCAGCTCTTCATCATGACTTATAAGGCTTCATTATATCTCGGTGAGTTTTCTAGAAAACGAGTAATTTATGTGCTCAAACAAACATCTTTCGTGACTTTTCAAGCTTTGAACCTCCGTAACTTCGGCAAATGTGCTTCAAATTGCTTAAAAAATTGATCATAGAATCATCTCGTTGAGCTCTTCATCATGACTCATAAGGCTTCATTATATCTCGGTGAGTTTTCTAGAAAACGAGTATTTTATGTACTCAAACACACATCTTTCGTGACTTTTCAAGATTTGAACCTCCGTAACTTCGGCAAATCAGCTGCAACTACCTTCAAAATTTGACCACAGAATTATCTCAACGAGCTCTTTAACATGACAAATAAGGCTTCATTGTATCTCGGTGAGTTTTGTAGAAAACGAGTAATTTATGTGCTCAAACACACATCTTTCGTGACTTTTCAAGTTTTGAACCTCCGTAACTTCAGCAAATGAGCTCCAAATACCTTCAAAATTTTACCACAGAATCACCTCGACGAGCTCTTTAACATGACAAATAAGGCTTCATTGTATCTTGGTGAGTTTTTTAGAAAACTAGTAATTTATGTTCACAAACACACATCTTTCGTGACTTTTCAAGTTTTGAACCTCCGTAACTTCAGCAAATGAGCTCCAAATACCTTCAAAATTTTACCACAGAATCACCTCGACGAGCTCTTTAACATGACAAATAAGGCTTCATTGTATCTTGGTGAGTTTTTTAGAAAACTAGTAATTTATGTTCACAAACACACATCTTTCGTGACTTTTCAAGATTTGAACCTCCGTAACTTCGGCAAATGTGCTTCAAATTGCTTAAAAAATTGATCATAGAATCATCTCGTTCAGCTCTTCATCATGACTTATAAGGCTTCATTATATCTCGGTGAGTTTTCTAGAAAACGAGTAATTTATGTGCTCAAACAAACATCTTTCGTGACTTTTCAAGCTTTGAACCTCCGTAACTTCGGCAAATGAGGTCCAAATACCTTCAAAATTTGACCACAGAATCATCTCAACGAGCTCTTTAACACGACTAAGAAGGCTTCACTATATCTTGGTGAGTTTTCTAGAAAACGAGTAATTTATGTGCTCAAACACACATCTTTCGTGACTTTTCAAGCTTTGAACCTCCGTAACTTCGGCAAATGAGGTCCAAATACCTTTAAAATTTGACCACACAATCATCTCAACGAGCTCTTTAACACGACTAAGAAGGCTTCACTATATCTTGGTGAGTTTTCTAGAAAACGAGTAATTTATGTGCTCAAACACACATCTTTCGTGACTTTTCAAGTTTTGAACCTCCGTAACTTCAGCAAATGAGCTCAAAATACCTTCAAAATTTTACCACAGAATCACCTCGACGAGCTCGTTAACATGACAAATAAGGCTTCATTGTATCTTGGTGAGTTTTCTAGAAAACTAGTAATTTATGTGCACAAACATACATCTTTCGTGACTTTTCAAGTTTTGAACCTCCGTAACTTCAGCAAATGAGCTCCAAATACCTTCAAAATTTTACCACAGAATCACCTCGACGACCTCTTTAACATGACAAATAAGGCTTCATTGTATCTTGGTGAATTTTTGTAGAAAACTAGTAATTTATGTGCTCAAACACACATCTTTCGTGACTTTTCAAGATTTGAACCTCCGTAACTTCGGCAAATGAGCTCCAACTACCTTCAAAATTTGACCACAGAATCACCTCGACGAGCACTTTAACAAGACTAATAACGCCTCATTGTATCTTGGTGAGTTTTCTAGAAAACGAGTAATTTATGTGCTCAAACACACATCTTTCGTGACTTTTCAAGCTTTGAACCTCCGTAACTTCGGAAAATGTGCTTCAAATTGCTTAATAAATTGATCATAGAATCATCTCGTTTAGCTCTTCATCATGACTCATAAGGCTTCATTATATCTCGATGAGTTTTCTAGAAAACGAGTAATTTATATGCTCAAACACACATCTTTCGTGACTTTTCAAGATTTGAACCTCCGTAACTTCGGCAAATGTGCTTCAAATTGCTTAAAAAATTGATCATAGAATCATCACGTTGAGCTCTTCATCATGACTCATAAAGCTTCATTATATCTCGGTGAGTTTTCTAGAAAACGAGTAATTTATGTGCACAAACATACATCTTTCGTGACTTTTCAAGCTTTGAACCTCCGTAACTTCGGCAAATGTGCTTCAAATTGCTTAAAAAATTGATCATAGAATCATCTCGTTGAGCTCTTCATCATGACTCATAAGGCTTCATTATATCTAAGTGAGTTTTCTAGAAAACGACTAATTTATGTGCTCAAACACACATCTTTCGTGACTTTTCAAGATTTGAACCTCCGTAACTTCAGCAAATGAGCTCCAAATACCTTCAAAATTTTACCACAGAATCACCTCGACGAGCTCTTTAACATGACAAATAAGGCTTCATTGTATCTTGGTGAGTTTTTTAGAAAACTAGTAATTTATGTTCACAAACACACATCTTTCGTGACTTTTCAAGTTTTGAACCTCCGTAACTTCAGCAAATGAGCTCCAAATACCTTCAAAATTTTACCACAGAATCACCTCGACGAGCTCTTTAACATGACAAATAAGGCTTCATTGTATCTTGGTGAGTTTTTTAGAAAACTAGTAATTTATGTTCACAAACACACATCTTTCGTGACTTTTCAAGATTTGAACCTCCGTAACTTCGGCAAATGTGCTTCAAATTGCTTAAAAAATTGATCATAGAATCATCTCGTTCAGCTCTTCATCATGACTTATAAGGCTTCATTATATCTCGGTGAGTTTTCTAGAAAACGAGTAATTTATGTGCTCAAACAAACATCTTTCGTGACTTTTCAAGCTTTGAACCTCCGTAACTTCGGCAAATGTGCTTCAAATTGCTTAAAAAATTGATCATAGAATCATCTCGTTGAGCTCTTCATCATGACTCATAAGGCTTCATTATATCTCGGTGAGTTTTCTAGAAAACGAGTAATTTATGTACTCAAACACACATCTTTCGTGACTTTTCAAGATTTGAACCTCCGTAACTTCGGCAAATCAGCTGCAACTACCTTCAAAATTTGACCACAGAATCATCTCAACGAGCTCTTTAACATGACAAATAAGGCTTCATTGTATCTCGGTGAGTTTTGTAGAAAACGAGTAATTTATGTGCTCAAACACACATCTTTCGTGACTTTTCAAGTTTTGAACCTCCGTAACTTCAGCAAATGAGCTCCAAATACCTTCAAAATATTACCACAGAATCACCTCGACGAGCTCTTTAACATGACTCATAAGGCTTCATTGTATCTTGGTGAGTTTTCTAGAAAACGAGTAATTTATGTGCACAAACATACATCTTTCGTGACTTTTCAAGATTTGAACCTCCGTAACATCGGCAAATGTGCTTCAAATTGCTTAAAAAATTGATCATAGAATCATCTCGTTTAGCTCTTCACCATGACTCATAAGGCTTCATTATATCTCGATGAGTTTTCTAGAAAACGAGTAATTTATGTGCTCAAACACACATCTTTCGTGACTTTTCAAGATTTGAACCTCCGTAACTTAGGCAAATGAGCTGCAACTACCTTCAAAATTTGACCACAGAATCATCTCAACGAGCTCTTTAACACGACTAAGAAGGCTTCATTGTATCTTGGTGAGTTTTCTAGAAAACGAGTAATTTATGTGCACAAACATACATCTTTCGTGACTTTTCAAGTTTTGAACCTCCGTAACTTCAGCAAATGAGCTCCAAATACCTTCAAAATTTTACCACAGAATCACCTCGACGACCTCTTTAACATGACAAATAAGGCTTCATTGTATCTTGGTGAATTTTTGTAGAAAACTAGTAATTTATGTGCTCAAACACACATCTTTCGTGACTTTTCAAGATTTGAACCTCCGTAACTTCGGCAAATGAGCTCCAACTACCTTCAAAATTTGACCACAGAATCACCTCGACGAGCACTGTAACACGACTAATAAGGCTTCATTGTATCTTGGTGAGTTTTCTAGAAACGAGTAATTTATGTGCTGAAACACACATCTTTCGTGACTTTTCAAGCTTTGAACCTCCGTAACTTCGGCAAATGAGGTCCAAATACCTTCAAAATTTTACCACAGAATCACCTCGACGAGCTCTTTAACATGACAAATAAGGCTTCATTATATCTAAGTGAGTTTTCTAGAAAACGAGTAATTTATGTGCTCAAACACACATCTTTCTTGACCTTTCAAGATTTGAACCTCCGTAACTTCGGCAAATGTGCTTCAAATTGCTTAATAAATTGATCATAGAATCATCTCGTTTAGCTCTTCATCATGACTCATAAGGCTTCATTATATCTAAGTGAGTTTTCTAGAAAACGAGTAATTTATGTGCTCAAACACACATCTTTCTTGACCTTTCAAGATTTGAACCTCCGTAACTTCGGCAAATGTGCTTCAAATTGCTTAATAAATTGATCATAGAATCATCTCGTTTAGCTCTTCATCATGACTCATAAGGCTTCATTATATCTCGATGAGTTTTCTAGAAAACGAGTAATTTATATGCTCAAACACACATCTTTCGTGACTTTTCAAGATTTGAACCTCCGTAACTTCGGCAAATGTGCTTCAAATTGCTTAAAAAATTGATCATAGAATCATCTCGTTGAGCTCTTCATCATGACTCATAAGGCTTCATTATATCTAAGTGAGTTTTCTAGAAAACGACTAATTTATGTGCTCAAACACACATCTTTCGTGACTTTTCAAGATTTGAACCTCCGTAACTTCAGCAAATGAGCTCCAAATACCTTCAAAATTTTACCACAGAATCACCTCGACGAGCTCTTTAACATGACAAATAAGGCTTCATTGTATCTTGGTGAGTTTTTTAGAAAACTAGTAATTTATGTTCACAAACACACATCTTTCGTGACTTTTCAAGTTTTGAACCTCCGTAACTTCAGCAAATGAGCTCCAAATACCTTCAAAATTTTACCACAGAATCACCTCGACGAGCTCTTTAACATGACAAATAAGGCTTCATTGTATCTTGGTGAGTTTTTTAGAAAACTAGTAATTTATGTTCACAAACACACATCTTTCGTGACTTTTCAAGATTTGAACCTCCGTAACTTCGGCAAATGTGCTTCAAATTGCTTAAAAAATTGATCATAGAATCATCTCGTTCAGCTCTTCATCATGACTTATAAGGCTTCATTATATCTCGGTGAGTTTTCTAGAAAACGAGTAATTTATGTGCTCAAACAAACATCTTTCGTGACTTTTCAAGCTTTGAACCTCCGTAACTTCGGCAAATGTGCTTCAAATTGCTTAAAAAATTGATCATAGAATCATCTCGTTGAGCTCTTCATCATGACTCATAAGGCTTCATTATATCTCGGTGAGTTTTCTAGAAAACGAGTAATTTATGTACTCAAACACACATCTTTCGTGACTTTTCAAGATTTGAACCTCCGTAACTTCGGCAAATCAGCTGCAACTACCTTCAAAATTTGACCACAGAATCATCTCAACGAGCTCTTTAACATGACAAATAAGGCTTCATTGTATCTCGGTGAGTTTTGTAGAAAACGAGTAATTTATGTGCTCAAACACACATCTTTCGTGACTTTTCAAGTTTTGAACCTCCGTAACTTCAGCAAATGAGCTCCAAATACCTTCAAAATATTACCACAGAATCACCTCGACGAGCTCTTTAACATGACTCATAAGGCTTCATTGTATCTTGGTGAGTTTTCTAGAAAACGAGTAATTTATGTGCACAAACATACATCTTTCGTGACTTTTCAAGATTTGAACCTCCGTAACATCGGCAAATGTGCTTCAAATTGCTTAAAAAATTGATCATAGAATCATCTCGTTTAGCTCTTCACCATGACTCATAAGGCTTCATTATATCTCGATGAGTTTTCTAGAAAACGAGTAATTTATGTGCTCAAACACACATCTTTCGTGACTTTTCAAGATTTGAACCTCCGTAACTTAGGCAAATGAGCTGCAACTACCTTCAAAATTTGACCACAGAATCATCTCAACGAGCTCTTTAACACGACTAAGAAGGCTTCATTGTATCTTGGTGAGTTTTCTAGAAAACGAGTAATTTATGTGCACAAACATACATCTTTCGTGACTTTTCAAGTTTTGAACCTCCGTAACTTCAGCAAATGAGCTCCAAATACCTTCAAAATTTTACCACAGAATCACCTCGACGACCTCTTTAACATGACAAATAAGGCTTCATTGTATCTTGGTGAATTTTTGTAGAAAACTAGTAATTTATGTGCTCAAACACACATCTTTCGTGACTTTTCAAGATTTGAACCTCCGTAACTTCGGCAAATGAGCTCCAACTACCTTCAAAATTTGACCACAGAATCACCTCGACGAGCACTTTAACACGACTAATAAGGCTTCATTGTATCTTGGTGAGTTTTCTAGAAACGAGTAATTTATGTGCTGAAACACACATCTTTCGTGACTTTTCAAGCTTTGAACCTCCGTAACTTCGGCAAATGAGGTCCAAATACCTTCAAAATTTTACCACAGAATCACCTCGACGAGCTCTTTAACATGACAAATAAGGCTTCATTATATCTAAGTGAGTTTTCTAGAAAACGAGTAATTTATGTGCTCAAACACACATCTTTCTTGACCTTTCAAGATTTGAACCTCCGTAACTTCGGCAAATGTGCTTCAAATTGCTTAATAAATTGATCATAGAATCATCTCGTTGAGCTCTTCATCATGACTCATAAGGCTTCATTATATCTCGATGAGTTTTCTAGAAAACGAGTAATTTATATGCTCAAACACACATCTTTCGTGACTTTTCAAGATTTGAACCTCCGTAACTTCGGCAAATGTGCTTCAAATTGCTTAAAAAATTGATCATAGAATCATCTCGTTCAGCTCTTCATCATGACTTATAAGGCTTCATTATATCTCGGTGAGTTTTCTAGAAAACGAGTAATTTATGTGCTCAAACAAACATCTTTCGTGACTTTTCAAGCTTTGAACCTCCGTAACTTCGGCAAATGTGCTTCAAATTGCTTAAAAAATTGATCATAGAATCATCTCGTTGAGCTCTTCATCATGACTCATAAGGCTTCATTATATCTCGGTGAGTTTTCTAGAAAACGAGTATTTTATGTACTCAAACACACATCTTTCGTGACTTTTCAAGATTTGAACCTCCGTAACTTCGGCAAATCAGCTGCAACTACCTTCAAAATTTGACCACAGAATTATCTCAACGAGCTCTTTAACATGACAAATAAGGCTTCATTGTATCTCGGTGAGTTTTGTAGAAAACGAGTAATTTATGTGCTCAAACACACATCTTTCGTGACTTTTCAAGTTTTGAACCTCCGTAACTTCAGCAAATGAGCTCCAAATACCTTCAAAATATTACCACAGAATCACCTCGACGAGCTCTTTAACATGACTCATAAGGCTTCATTGTATCTTGGTGAGTTTTCTAGAAAACGAGTAATTTATGTGCACAAACATACATCTTTCGTGACTTTTCAAGATTTGAAACTCCGTAACATCGGCAAATGTGCTACAAATACCTTCAAAATTTTACCACAGAATCACCTCGACGACCTCTTTAACATGACAAATAAGGCTTCATTGTATCTTGGTGAGTTTTCTAGAAAACGAGTAATTTATGTGCACAAACATACATCTTTCGTGACTTTTCAAGATTTGAACCTCCGTAACATCGGCAAATGTGCTACAAATACCTTCAAAATTTTACCACAGAATCACCTCGACGAGCACTTTAACACGACTAATAAGGCTTCATTGTATCTTGGTGAGTTTTCTAGAAACGAGTAATTTATGTGCACAAACACACATCTTTCTTGACTTTTCAAGATTTGAACCTCCGTAACTTCGGCAAATGAGGTCCAAATACCTTCAAAATTTTACCACAGAATCACCTCGACGAGCTCTTTAACATGACAAATAAGGCTTCATTATATCTAAGTGAGTTTTCTAGAAAACGAGTAATTTATGTGCTCAAACACACATCTTTCTTGACCTTTCAAGATTTGAACCTCCGTAACTTCGGCAAATGTGCTTCAAATTGCTTAAAAAATTGATCATAGAATCATCTCGTTGAGCTCTTCATCATGACTCATAAGGCTTCATTATATCCAAGTGAGTTTTTTAGAAAACGAGTAATTTATGTGCTGAAACACACATCTTTCGTGACTTTTCAAGCTTGGAACCTCCGTAACTTCGGCAAATGAGCTCCAACGAGCTTCAAAATTTTATCACAGAATCACCTCAACGAGCTCTTTAACACGACTAATAAGGCTTCATTGTATCTTGGTGAGTTTTCTAGGAAACGAGTAATTTATGTGCTCAAACACACATCTTTCTTGACCTTTCAAGATTTGAACCTCCGTAACTTCGGCAAATGAGCTTCAAATACCTTCAAAATTTTACCACAGAATCACCTCGACGAGCACTTTAACAAGACTAATAAGGCCTCATTGTATCTTGGTGAGTTTTCTAGAAAACGAGTAATTTATGTGCTCAAACACACATCTTTCGTGACCTTTCAAGATTTGAACGTCGGTAACTTCGGCAAATTAGCTTCAAATTCCGTCAAAAATTGATCATAGAATCACCTCGTTGAGCTCTTCATCATGACTCATAAGGCTTCATTATATCTCGGTGAGTTTTCTAGAAAACGAGTAATTTATATGCACAAACACACTTCCTTCGTAACTTTTCAAGCTTTGAACCTCCATAACTTCGGAAAATGAGCACCAAATAGCTTCAAAATTTGACCACAGAATCAACTCTACGAGTAATTTAACTCGACTAATAAGGCTTCATTGTATCTTGGTGAGTTTTCCAGAAAACGAGTAATTTATGTGCACAAACACACTTCTTTCGTGACTTTTCAAGCTTTGAACCTCCGTAACTTCGGCAAATGTGCTTCAAATTGCTTAAAAAATTGATCATAGAATCATCTCGGTGAGCTCTTCATCATGACTCATAAGGCTTCATTGTATCTTGGTGAGTTTTCTAGAAAACGAGTAATTTATGTGCTCAAACACACATCTTTCGTGACTTTTCAAGCTTTGAACCTCCGTAACTTCGGCAAATGAGGTCCAAATACCTTCAAAATTTTACCTTAGTGTCAGCTCGACGTGCTCTTTAACATGACTAATAAGGCTTCATTGTATCTTGGTGAGTTTTCTAGAAAACGAGTAATTTATGTGCTCAAACACACATCTTTCGTGACTTTTCAAGTTTTGAACCTCCGTAACTTCGGCAAATGAGCTCCAACTACCTTCAAAATTTTACCACAGAATCACCTCAACGAGCTCTTTAACATGACTAAGAAGGCTTCATTGTATCTTGGTGAGTTTTCTAGAAAACGAGTAATTTATGTGCACAAACATACATCTTTCGTGACTTTTCAAGATTTGAAACTCCGTAACATCGGCAAATGTGCTACAAATACCTTCAAAATTTTACCACAGAATCACCTCGACGACCTCTTTAACATGACAAATAAGGCTTCATTGTATCTTGGTGAGTTTTCTAGAAAAAGAGTAATTTATGTGCACAAACACACTTCTTTCGTGACTTTTCAAGCTTTGATACTCCGTAACTTCGGCAAATGTGTTTCAAATTGCTTAAAAAATTGATCATAGAATCATCACGTTGAGCTCTTCATTATGACTCATAAGGCTTCATTGTATCTAGGTGAGTTTTCTAGAAAACGAGTAATTTATGTGCACAAACACACTTCCTTCGTGACTTTTCAAGATTTGAACCTCCGTAACTTCGGCAAATGTGCTTCAAATTGCTTAAAAAATTGATCATAGAATCATCTCGGTGAGCTCTTCATCATGACTCATAAGGCTTCATTGTATCTTGGTGAGTTTTCTAGAAACGAGTAATTTATGTGCACAAACACACTTCTTTCGTGACTTTTCAAGCTTTGAACCTCCGTAACTTCGGCAAATGAGCTCCACCTACCTTCAACATTTGACCACAGAATCACCTCGACGAGCTCTTTAACACGACTAAGAAGGCTTCATTGTATCTTGGTGAGTTATCTAGAAAACGAGTAATTTATGTGCACAAACACACATCTTTCGTGACTTTTCAAGCTTTGAACCTCCGTAACTTCGGCAAATGTGCTTCAAATTCCGTCAAAAATTGATCATAGAATCACCTCGTTGAGCTCTTCATCATGACTCATAAGGCTTCATTGTATCTTGGTGAGTTTTCTAGAAACGAGTAATTTATGTGCTCAAACACACATCTTTCGTGACTTTTCAAGTTTTGAACCTCCGTAACTTCAGCAAATGAGCTCCAAATACCTTCAAAATATTACCACAGAATCACCTCGACGAGCTCTTTAACATGACTCATAAGGCTTCATTGTATCTTGGTGAGTTTTCTAGAAAACGAGTAATTTATGTGCACAAACATACATCTTTCGTGACTTTTCAAGATTTGAAACTCCGTAACATCGGCAAATGTGCTACAAATACCTTCAAAATTTTACCACAGAATCACCTCGACGACCTCTTTAACATGACAAATAAGGCTTCATTGTATCTTGGTGAGTTTTCTAGAAAACGAGTAATTTATGTGCACAAACATACATCTTTCGTGACTTTTCAAGATTTGAACCTCCGTAACATCGGCAAATGTGCTACAAATACCTTCAAAATTTTACCACAGAATCACCTCGACGAGCACTTTAACACGACTAATAAGGCTTCATTGTATCTTGGTGAGTTTTCTAGAAACGAGTAATTTATGTGCACAAACACACATCTTTCTTGACTTTTCAAGATTTGAACCTCCGTAACTTCGGCAAATGAGGTCCAAATACCTTCAAAATTTTACCACAGAATCACCTCGACGAGCTCTTTAACATGACAAATAAGGCTTCATTATATCTAAGTGAGTTTTCTAGAAAACGAGTAATTTATGTGCTCAAACACACATCTTTCTTGACCTTTCAAGATTTGAACCTCCGTAACTTCGGCAAATGTGCTTCAAATTGCTTAAAAAATTGATCATAGAATCATCTCGTTGAGCTCTTCATCATGACTCATAAGGCTTCATTATATCCAAGTGAGTTTTTTAGAAAACGAGTAATTTATGTGCTGAAACACACATCTTTCGTGACTTTTCAAGCTTGGAACCTCCGTAACTTCGGCAAATGAGCTCCAACGAGCTTCAAAATTTTATCACAGAATCACCTCAACGAGCTCTTTAACACGACTAATAAGGCTTCATTGTATCTTGGTGAGTTTTCTAGGAAACGAGTAATTTATGTGCTCAAACACACATCTTTCTTGACCTTTCAAGATTTGAACCTCCGTAACTTCGGCAAATGAGCTTCAAATACCTTCAAAATTTTACCACAGAATCACCTCGACGAGCACTTTAACAAGACTAATAAGGCCTCATTGTATCTTGGTGAGTTTTCTAGAAAACGAGTAATTTATGTGCTCAAACACACATCTTTCGTGACCTTTCAAGATTTGAACGTCGGTAACTTCGGCAAATTAGCTTCAAATTCCGTCAAAAATTGATCATAGAATCACCTCGTTGAGCTCTTCATCATGACTCATAAGGCTTCATTATATCTCGGTGAGTTTTCTAGAAAACGAGTAATTTATATGCACAAACACACTTCCTTCGTAACTTTTCAAGCTTTGAACCTCCATAACTTCGGAAAATGAGCACCAAATAGCTTCAAAATTTGACCACAGAATCAACTCTACGAGTAATTTAACTCGACTAATAAGGCTTCATTGTATCTTGGTGAGTTTTCCAGAAAACGAGTAATTTATGTGCACAAACACACTTCTTTCGTGACTTTTCAAGCTTTGAACCTCCGTAACTTCGGCAAATGTGCTTCAAATTGCTTAAAAAATTGATCATAGAATCATCTCGGTGAGCTCTTCATCATGACTCATAAGGCTTCATTGTATCTTGGTGAGTTTTCTAGAAAACGAGTAATTTATGTGCTCAAACACACATCTTTCGTGACTTTTCAAGCTTTGAACCTCCGTAACTTCGGCAAATGAGGTCCAAATACCTTCAAAATTTTACCTTAGTGTCAGCTCGACGTGCTCTTTAACATGACTAATAAGGCTTCATTGTATCTTGGTGAGTTTTCTAGAAAACGAGTAATTTATGTGCTCAAACACACATCTTTCGTGACTTTTTAAGTTTTGAACCTCCGTAACTTCGGCAAATGAGCTCCAACTACCTTCAAAATTTTACCACAGAATCACCTCAACGAGCTCTTTAACATGACTAAGAAGGCTCCAATGTATCTTGGTGAGTTTTCTAGAAAAAGAGTAATTTATGTGCACAAACACACTTCTTTCGTGACTTTTCAAGCTTTGATACTCCGTAACTTCGGCAAATGTGTTTCAAATTGCTTAAAAAATTGATCATAGAATCATCACGTTGAGCTCTTCATTATGACTCATAAGGCTTCATTGTATCTAGGTGAGTTTTCTAGAAAACGAGTAATTTATGTGCACAAACACACTTCCTTCGTGACTTTTCAAGATTTGAACCTCCGTAACTTCGGCAAATGTGCTTCAAATTGCTTAAAAAATTGATCATAGAATCATCTCGGTGAGCTCTTCATCATGACTCATAAGGCTTCATTGTATCTTGGTGAGTTTTCTAGAAACGAGTAATTTATGTGCACAAACACACTTCTTTCGTGACTTTTCAAGCTTTGAACCTCCGTAACTTCGGCAAATGAGCTCCACCTACCTTCAACATTTGACCACAGAATCACCTCGACGAGCTCTTTAACACGACTAAGAAGGCTTCATTGTATCTTGGTGAGTTATCTAGAAAACGAGTAATTTATGTGCACAAACACACATCTTTCGTGACTTTTCAAGCTTTGAACCTCCGTAACTTCGGCAAATGTGCTTCAAATTCCGTCAAAAATTGATCATAGAATCACCTCGTTGAGCTCTTCATCATGACTCATAAGGCTTCATTGTATCTTGGTGAGTTTTCTAGAAACAGAGTAATTTATGTGCACAAACACACTTCTTTCGTGACTTTTCAAGCTTTGATACTCCGTAACTTCGGCAAATGTGTTTCAAATTGCTTAAAAAATTGATCATAGAATCATCTCGGTGAGCTCTTCATCATGACTCATAAGGCTTCATTGTATCTTGGTGAGTTTTCTAGAAACGAGTAATTTATGTGCACAAACACACTTCTTTCGTGACTTTTCAAGCTTTGAACCTCCGTAACTTCGGCAAGTGAGCTCCAACTACCTTCAAAATTTGACCACAGAATCTCCTCGACGAGCTCTTTAACATGACAAATAAGGCTTCATTGTATCTTGGTGAGTTTTCTAGAAAACGAGTAATTTATGTGCTCAAACACACATCTTTCGTGACTTTTCAAGTTTTGAACCTCCGTAACTTCGGCAAATGAGCTCCAACTACCTTCAAAATTTTACCACAGAATCACCTCGACGAGCTCTTTAACATGACAAATAAGGCTTCATTGTATCTTGGTGAATTTTTGTAGAAAACTAGTAATTTATGTGCTCAAACACACATCTTTCGTGACTTTTCAAGTTTGGACCTCCGTAACTTCGGCAAATGAGCTCCAAATAGCTTCAAAATTTTACCACAGAATCACCTCGACGAACTCTTTAACACAACTAAGAAGGCTTCATTGTATCTTGGTGAGTTTTCTAGAAAACGAGTAATTTATGTGCTCAAACACACATCTTTCGTGACCTTTCAAGATTTGAACCTCCGTAACTTCGGCAAATGAGCTCCACCTACCTTCAAAATTTGACCACAGAATCACCTCGACTAGCTCTTTAACATGACAAATAAGGCTTCATTGTATCTTGGTGCGTTTTCCAGAAAACGAGTAATTTATGTGCACAAACACACTTCTTTCGTGACTTTTCAAGCTTTGAACCTCCGTAACTTCGGCAAATGAGCTCCAAATATGTTCAAAATTTGACCAAAGAATCACCTCGACGAGCTCTTCTTCATGACTCATAAGGCAAAAACTTTTGTCGTTTTTGCCCCATTAGGCTTATTTTGCTAAAAGGAGACGATTTGAACAAAATTGCTCGTAGCGTTGTTGAAATAACGTCAAAACATGGTTAACGGTCAATTTCCGACGAACCTCGCCGATTTCACGGAATTAACGATTTTAAAACTCAGGATTGATCGAAATGATGGAAATAGCTCTAAATCTTGCGATTTACACGATTTGGACAAAAACTGACTATTCTAGGACAGCCGAATTGGCGATTTGTCGTTTATGGCCCCATTAGGCTTATTTTGCTAAAAGGAGACGATTTGAACAAAATTGCTCGTAGCGTTGTTGAAATAACGTCAAAACATGGTTAACGGCCAATTTCCGACGAACCTCGCCGATTTCACGGAATTGACGATTTTAAAACTCAGGATTGATCGAAATGATGGAAATAGCCCTAAATCGTGCGATTTTCACGATTTGGACAAAAACTGACTGTTCTAGGGCAGCCGAATTGACGATTTGGCGTTTAAGGCCCCATTAGGCTTATTTTGCTAAAAGGAGACGATTTGAACAAAATTGCTCGTGGCGTTGTTGAAATAACGTCAAAGCATGGTTAAAGGTCAATTTCCGACGGAACTGGCCGATTTCACGGAATTGACGATTTTGAAACCCAGGATTGATAGAAATAGCCCTAAATCGTGCGATTTACAGGATTTGGACAAAAACCGACTGTTCTAGGACAGCCGAATTGGCGATTTGTCGTTTATGACCCCATTAGGCTTATTTTGCTAAAAGGAGACGATTTGAACAAAATTGCTCGTAGCGTTGTTGAAATAACATCAAAACATGGTTAACGGTCAATTTCCGACGGAACTGGCCGATTTCACGGAATTGACGATTTTGAAACCCAGGATTGATCGAAATGATGGAAATAGCCCTAAATCGTGCGATTTACAGGATTTGGACAAAAACCGACTGTTCTAGGACAGCCGAATTGACGATTTGGCGTTTAAGGCCCCATTAGGCTTATTTTGCTAAAAGGAGACGATTTGAACAAACTTGCTCGTGGCGTTGTTGAAATAACGTCAAAGCATGGTTAAAGGTCAATTTCCGACGGAACTGGCCGATTTCACGGAATTGACGATTTTGAAACACAGGATTGATCGAAATGATGGAAATAGCCCTAAATCGTGCGATTTACAGGATTTGGACAAAAACTGACTGTTCTAAGACAGCCGAATTGGCAATTTGTCGTTTATGTCCCCATTAGACTTATTTTGCTAAAAGGAGACGATTTGAACAAAATTGCTCGTAACGTGTTGAAATAACGTCAAAGCATGGTTAACGGTCAATTTCCGACGGAACTGGCCGATTTCACGGAATTGACGATTTTGAAACCCAGGATTGATCGAAATGATGGAAATAGCCCTAAATCGTGCGATTTACAGGATTTGGACAAAAACCGACTGTTCTAGGACAGCCGAATTGACGATTTGGCGTTTAAGGCCCCATTAGGCTTATTTTGCTAAAAGGAGACGATTTGAACAAACTTGCTCGTGGCGTTGTTGAAATAACGTCAAAGCATGGTTAAAGGTCAATTTCCGACGGAACTGGCCGATTTCACGGAATTGACGATTTTGAAACACAGGATTGATCGAAATGATGGAAATAGCCCTAAATCGTGCGATTTACAGGATTTGGACAAAAACTGACTGTTCTAAGACAGCCGAATTGGCAATTTGTCGTTTATGTCCCCATTAGACTTATTTTGCTAAAAGGAGACGATTTGAACAAAATTGCTCGTAACGTGTTGAAATAACGTCAAAGCATGGTTAAAGCTCAATTTCCGACGAACCTCGTCGATTTCACGGAATTGACGATTTTAAAACTCAGGATTGATCGAAATGATGGAAATAGCCCTAAATCGTGCGATTTTCACGATTTGGACAAAAACTGACTGTTCTAGGACAGCCGAATTGGCGATTTGTCGTTTATGGCCCCATTAGGCTTATTTTGCTAAAAGGAGACGATTTGAACAAACTTGCTCGTGGCGTTGTTGAAATAACGTCAAAGCATGGTTAAAGGTCAATTTCCGACGGAACTGGCCGATTTCACGGAATTGACGATTTTGAAACCCAGGATTGATCGAAATGATGGAAATAGCCCTAAATCGTGCGATTTACAGGATTTGGACAAAAACTGACTGTTCTAAGACAGCCGAATTGGCAATTTGTCGTTTATGGCCCCATTAGGCTTATTTTGCTAAAAGGAGACGATTTGAACAAAATTGCTTGTAGCGTTGTTGAAATAACGTCAAAACATGGTTAACGGTCAAGTTCCGACGAACCTCGCCGATTTCACGGAATTAACGATTTTAAAACTCAGGATTGATCGAAATGAAGGAAATAGCCCTAAATCGTGCGATTTTTACGATTTGGACAAAAACTGACTGTTCTAGGACAGCCGAATTGACGATTTGGCGTTTAAGGCCCCATTAGGCTTATTTTGCTAAAAGGAGACGATTTGAACAAACTTGCTCGTGGCGTTGTTGAAATAACGTCAAAGCATGATTAAAGGTCAATTTCCCACGGAACTGGCCGATTTCACGGAATTGACGATCTTCAAACCCAGGATTGATAGAAATAGCCCTAAATCGTGCCATTTACAGGATTTCGACAAAAACTGACTGTTCTAAGACAGCCGAATTGGCAATTTGTCATTTATGGCCCCATTTGGCTTATTTTGCTAAAAGGAGACGATTTGAACAAAATTGCTCGTAGCGTTGTTGAAATAACGTCAAAGCATGGTTAAAGGTCAATTTCCGACGGAACTGGCCGATTTCACGGAATTGACGATTTTGAAACCCAGGATTGATAGAAATAGCCCTAAATCGTGCGATTTACAGGATTTGGACAAAAACCGACTGTTCTAAGACAGCCGAATTGGCAATTTGTCATTTATGGCCCCATTAGGCTTATTTTGCTAAAAGGAGACGATTTGAACAAAATTGCTCGTGGCGTTGTTGAAATAATGTCAAAGCATGGTTAAAGGTCAATTTCCGACGGAACTGGCCGATTTCACGGAATTGACGATTTTGAAACCCAGGATTGATAGAAATAGCCCTAAATCGTGCGATTTACAGGATTTGGACAAAAACCGACTGTTCTAGGACAGCCAAATTGGCGATTTGTCGTTTATGACCCCATTAGGCTTATTTTGCTAAAAGGAGGCGATTTGAACAAAATTGCTCGTAGCGTTGTTGAAATAACGTCAAAACATGGTTAACGGTCAATTTCCGACGGAACTGGCCGATTTCACGGAATTGACGATTTTGAAACCCAGGATTGATAGAAATAGCCCTAAATCGTGCGATTTACAGGATTTGGACAAAAACCGACTGTTCTAAGACAGCCGAATTGGCAATTTGTCATTTATGGCCCCATTAGGCTTATTTTGCTAAAAGGAGACGATTTGAACAAAATTGCTCGTGGCGTTGTTGAAATAATGTCAAAGCATGGTTAAAGGTCAATTTCCGACGGAACTGGCCGATTTCACGGAATTGACGATTTTGAAACCCAGGATTGATAGAAATAGCCCTAAATCGTGCGATTTACAGGATTTGGACAAAAACCGACTGTTCTAAGACAGCCGAATTGGCAATTTGTCATTTATGGCCCCATTAGGCTTATTTTGCTAAAAGGAGACGATTTGAACAAAATTGCTCGTGGCGTTGTTGAAATAATGTCAAAGCATGGTTAAAGGTCAATTTCCGACGGAATTGGCCGATTTCACGGAATTGACGATTTTGAAACCCAGGATTGATAGAAATAGCCCTAAATCGTGCGATTTACAGGATTTGGACAAAAACCGACTGTTCTAGGACAGCCGAATTGGCAATTTGTCGTTTATGTCCCCATTAGGCTTATTTTGCTAAAAGGAGACGATTTGAACAAAATTGCTCGTAGCGTTGTTGAAATAACGTCAAAACATGGTTAACGGCCAATTTCCGACGAACCTCGCCGATTTCACGGAATTGACGATTTTAAAACTCAGGATTGATCGAAATTATGGAAATAGCCCTAAATCGTGCGTTTTCACGATTTGGACAAAAACTGACTGTTCTAGGACAGCCGAATTGACGATTTGGCGTTTAAGGCCCCATTAGGCTTATTTTGCTAAAAGGAGACGATTTGAACAAACTTGCTCGTGGCGTTGTTGAAATAACGTCAAAGCATGATTAAAGGTCAATTTCCCACGGAACTGGCCGATTTCACGGAATTGACGATCTTCAAACCCAGGATTGATAGAAATAGCCCTAAATCGTGCCATTTACAGGATTTCGACAAAAACTGACTGTTCTAAGACAGCCGAATTGGCAATTTGTCATTTATGGCCCCATTAGGCTTATTTTGCTAAAAGGAGACGATTTGAAGAAAATTGCTCGTGGCGTTGTTGAAATAACGTCAAAGCATGGTTAAAGGTCAATTTCCGACGGAACTGGCCGATTTCACGGAATTGACGATCTTCAAACCCAGGATTGATAGAAATAGCCCTAAATCGTGCCATTTACAGGATTTCGACAAAAACCGACTGTTCTAGGACAGCCAAATTGGCGATTTGTCGTTTATGACCCCATTAGGCTTATTTTGCTAAAAGGAGACGATTTGAACAAAATTGCTCGTAGCGTTGTTGAAATAACGTCAAAACATGGTTAACGGTCAATTTCCGACGGAACTGGCCGATTTCACGGAATTGACGATTTCTAAGCTCAGGATTGATCGAAATGATGGAAATAGCCCTAAATCGTGCGATTTACAGGATTTTGACAAAAAACTGACTGTTCTAGGGCAGCCGAATTGACGATTTGGCGTTTAAGGCCCCATTAGGCTTATTTTGCTAAAAGGAGACGATTTGAACAAACTTGCTCGTGGCGTTGTTGAAATAACGTCAAAGCATGGTTAAAGGTCAATTTCCGACGGAACTGGCCGATTTCACGGAATTGACGATTTTGAAACCCAGGATTGATAGAAATAGCCCTAAATCGTGCGATTTACAGGATTTGGACAAAAACCGACTGTTCTAAGACAGCCGAATTGGCAATTTGTCATTTATGGCCCCATTAGGCTTATTTTGCTAAAAGGAGACGATTTGAACAAAATTGCTCGTGGCGTTGTTGAAATAACGTCAAAGCATGGTTAAAGGTCAATTTCCGACGGAACTGGCCGATTTCACGGAATTGACGATTTTGAAACCCAGGATTGATAGAAATAGCCCTAAATCGTGCGATTTACAGGATTTGGACAAAAACCGACTGTTCTAGGACAGCCAAATTGGCGATTTGTCGTTTATGACCCCATTAGGCTTATTTTGCTAAAAGGAGACGATTTGAACAAAATTGCTCGTAGCGTTGTTGAAATAACGTCAAAACATGGTTAACGGTCAATTTCCGACGGAACTGGCCGATTTCACGGAATTGACGATTTCTAAGCTCAGGATTGATCGAAATGATGGAAATAGCCCTAAATCGTGCGATTTTCACGATTTGGACAAAAACTGACTGTTCTAGGACAGCCGAATTGGCGATTTGTCGTTTATGGCCCCATTAGGCTTATTTTGCTAAAAGGAGACGATTTGAACAAACTTGCTCGTGGCGTTGTTGAAATAACGTCAAAGCATGGTTAAAGGTCAATTTCCGACGGAACTGGCCGATTTCACGGAATTGACGATTTTGAAACCCAGGATTGATCGAAATGATGGAAATAGCCCTAAATCGTGCGATTTACAGGATTTGGACAAAAACTGACTGTTCTAAGACAGCCGAATTGGCAATTTGTCGTTTATGTCCCCATTAGGCTTATTTTGCTAAAAGGAGACGATTTGAACAAAATTGCTCGTAGCGTTGTTGAAATAACGTCAAAACATGGTTAACGGCCAATTTCCGACGAACCTCGCCGATTTCACGGAATTGACGATTTTAAAACTCAGGATTGATCGAAATTATGGAAATAGCCCTAAATCGTGCGTTTTCACGATTTGGACAAAAACTGACTGTTCTAGGACAGCCGAATTGACGATTTGGCGTTTAAGGCCCCATTAGGCTTATTTTGCTAAAAGGAGACGATTTGAACAAACTTGCTCGTGGCGTTGTTGAAATAACGTCAAAGCATGATTAAAGGTCAATTTCCCACGGAACTGGCCGATTTCACGGAATTGACGATCTTCAAACCCAGGATTGATAGAAATAGCCCTAAATCGTACGATTTACAGGATTTGGACAAAAACCGACTGTTCTAGGACAGCCAAATTGGCGATATGTCGTTTATGACCCCATTAGGCTTATTTTGCTAAAAGGAGACGATTTGAACAAAATTGCTCGTAGCGTTGTTGAAATAACGTCAAAACATGGTTAACGGTCAATTTCCGACGGAACTGGCCGATTTCACGGAATTGACGATTTCTAAGCTCAGGATTAATCGAAATGATGGAAATAGCCCTAAATCGTGCGATTTACAGGATTTCGACAAAAACAGACTGTTCTAAGACAGCCGAATTGGCAATTTGTCGTTTATGGCCCCATTAGGCTTATTTTGCTAAAAGGAGACGATTTGAACAAAATTGCTCGTGGCGTTGTTGAAATAACGTCAAAGCATGGTTAAAGGTCAATTTCCGACGAAACTTGCCGATTTCACGGAATTAACGATTTTAAAACTCAGGATTGATCGAAATGAAGGAAATAGCCCTAAATCCTGCGATTTACACGATTTGGACAAAAACTGACTGTTCTAGGACAGCCGAATTGGCGATTTGTCGTTTATGACACCATTAGGCTTATTTTGCTAAAAGGAGACGATTTGAACAAAATTGCTCTTGCGTTGTTGAAATAACGTCAAAGCATGGTTAACGGTCAATTTCCGACGAAACTCGCCGATTTCACGGAATTGACGATTTTGAAACACAGGATTGATCGAAATGATGGAAATAGCCCTAAATCGTGTGATTTACAGGATTTGGAAAAAAACTGACTATTCTAGAACAGCCGAATTGGCGATTTGTCGTTTATGACCCCATTAGGCTTATTTTGCTAAAAGGAGACGATTTGAACAAAATTGCTCGTAACGTTGTTGAAATAACGTCAAAGCATGGTTAACGATCAATTTCCGACGATCCTCGCCGATTTCACGGAATTGACGATTTCTAAGCTCAGGATTGATCGAAATGATGGAAATAGCCCTAAATCGTTTGATTTACAGGATTTGGACAAAAACTGACTGTTCTAGGACAGCCGAATTGACGATTTGGCGTTTAAGGCCCCATTAGGCTTATTTTGCTAAAAGGAGACGATTTGAACAAACTTGCTCGTGGCGTTGTTGAAATAACGTCAAAGCATGGTTAAAGGTCAATTTCCCACGGAACTGGCCGATTTCACGAAATTGACGATCTTCAAACCCAGGATTTATAGAAATAACCCTAAATCGTGCGATTTACAGGATTTTGACAAAAACTGACTGTTCTAGGACAGCCGAATTGGCGATTTGTCGTTTATGGCCCCATTAGGCTTATTTCGCTAAAAGGAGACGATTTGAACAAAATTGCTCGTGGCGTTGTTGAAATAACGTCAAAGCATGGTTAAAGGTCAATTTCCGACGAAACTCGCCGATTTCACGGAATTAACGATTTTAAAACTCAGGATTGATCGAAATGAAGGAAATAGCCCTAAATCCTGCGATTTACACGATTTGGACAAAAACTGACTGTTCTAGGACAGCCGAATTGGCGATTTGTCGTTTATGACACCATTAGGCTTATTTTGCTAAAAGGACATGATTTGAACAAAATTTCTCGTAACGTTGTTGAAATAACGTCAAAGCATGTTTAACGATCAATTTCCGACGATCCTCGCCGATTTCACGGAATTGACGATTTCTAAGCTCAGGATTGATCGAAATGATGGAAATAGCCCTAAATCGTGCCATTTACAGGATTTCGACAAAAACTGACTGTTCTAAGACAGCCGAATTGGCAATTTGTCGTTTATGGCCCCATTAGGCTTATTTTGCAAAAAGGAGACGATTTGAACAAAATTGCTCATAGCGTTGTTGAAATAACGTCAAAGCATGGTTAAAGGTCAATTTCCGACGAAACTCGACGATTTCTCGGAATTGACGATTTTAAAACTCAGGATTGATCGAAATGATGGAAATAGCCCTAAATCGTGCGATTTACACGATTTGGACAAAAACTGACTGTTCTACGACAGCCGAATTGACGATTTGGCGTTTTTGGCCCCATTAGGCTTATTTTGCAAAAAAGAGACGATTTGAACAAAATTGCTCATAGCGTTGTTGAAATAACGTCAAAGCATGGTTAACGGTCAATTTCCGACGAAACTCGACGATTTCTCGGAATTGACGATTTTAAAACTCAGGATTGATCGAAATGATGGAAAAGCCCTAAATCGTGCGATTTACACGATTTGGACAAAAACTGACTGTTCTACGACAGCCGAATTGGCGATTTGTCGTTTATGGCCCCATGAGGCTTATTTTGCTAAAAGGAGGCGATTTGAACAAAATTGCTCGTAACGTTGTTGAAATAACGTCAAAGCATGGTTAACGGTCAATTTCCGACGAAACTGGCCGATTTCACGGAATTGACGATTTTGAAACCCAGGATTGATAGAAATAGCCCTAAATCGTGCGATTTACAGGATTTTTACAATAAACTGACTGTTCTAGGACAGCCGAATTGACGATTTGGCGTTTAAGGCCCCATTAGGCTTATTTTGCTAAAAGGAGACGATTTGAACAAAATTGCTCGTGGCGTTGTTGAAATAACGTCAAAGCATGGTTAAAGGTCAATTTCCGACGGAACTGGCCGATTTCACGGAATTGACGATTTCTAAGCTCAGGATTGATCGAAATGATGGAAATAGCCCTAAATCGTGCGATTTACAGGATTTGGACAAAAACAGACTATTCTAGAACAGCCGAATTGACAATTTGGCGCTTAAAGTCCCATTAGGTTTATTTTGCTGAAAGGACATGATTTGAACGAAATTTTTCGTAACGTTGTTGAAATAACGTCAAAGCATGGTTAACGGTCAATTTCCGACGAAACTGGCCGATTTCACGGAATTGACGATTTTGAAACCCAGGATTGATAGAAATAGCCCTAAATCGTGTGATTTACATGATTTGGACAAAAACTGACTATTCTAGAACAGCCGAATTGACGATTTGGCGCTTAAAGCCCCATTAGGTTTATTCTGCTGAAAGGACATGATTAGAACAAAATTTCTCGTAACGTTGTTGAAATAACGTCAAAGCATGGTTAACGGTCAATTTCCGACGAAACTCGACGATTTCACGGAATTGACGATTTTAAAACTCAGGATTGATCGAAATGATGGAAATAGCCTACATCGTGCGATTTACACGATTTGGACAAAAACTGACTGTTCTACGACAGCCGAATTGGCGATTTGTCGTTTATGGCTCCATTAGGCTTATTTTGCTGAAAGGAGACGATTTGAACAAATTGCTCGTAACGTTGTTGAAATAACGTCAAAGCATGGTTAACGGTCAATTTCCGACGGAACTGGCCGATTTCACGGAATTGACGATTTTGAAACCCAGGATTGATAGAAATAGCCCTAAATCGTGCGATTTACAGGATTTGGACAAAAAGTGACTGTTCTAAGACAGCCGAATTGGCAATTTGTCGTTTATGGCCCCATTAGGCTTATTTTGCTAAAAGGAGACGATTTGAACAAACTTGCTCGTGGCGTTGTTGAAATAACGTCAAAGCATGGTTAAAGGTCAATTTCCGAAGGATCTGGCCGATTTCACGGAATTGACGATTTCTAAGCTCAGGATTGATCGAAATGATGGAAATAGCCCTAAATCGTGCGATTTACACGATTTGGACAAAAACTGACTGTTCTAGGACAGCCGAATTGGCGATTTGTCGTTTATGGCCCCATTAGGCTTATTTTGCTAGAAGGAGACGATTTGAACAAAATTGCTCGTAGCATTGTTGAAATAACGTCAAAACATGGTTAACGGTCAATTTCCGACGGAACTGGCCGATTTCACGGAATTGACGATTTTGAAACCCAGGATTGATCGAAATGATGGAAATAGCCCTAAATCGTGCGATTTACACGATTTGGACAAAAACTGACTGTTCTACGACAGCCGAATTGGCGATTTGTCGTTTATGGCTCCATTAGGCTTATTTTGCTGAAAGGAGACGATTTGAACAAAATTGCTCGTAACGTTGTTGAAATAACGTCAAAGCATGGTTAACGGTCAATTTCCGACGAAACTCGCCGATTTCACGGAATTGACGATTTTGAAACCCAGGATTGATCGAAATGATGCAAATAGCCTTAATCGTGCGATTTACAGGATTTTTACAAAAAACTGACTGTTCTAGGACAGCCGAATTGACGATTTGGCGTTTAAGGCCCCATTAGGCTTATTTTGCTAAAAGGAGACGATTTGAACAAACTTGCTCGTGGCGTTGTTGAAATAACGTCAAAGCATGGTTAAAGGTCAATTTCCGACGGAACTGGCCGATTTCACGGGAATTGACGATTTTGAAACCCAGGATTGATAGAAATAGCCCTAAATCGTACGATTTACAGGATTTGGACAAAAACCGACTGTTCTAGGACAGCCAAATTGGCGATATGTCGTTTATGACCCCATTAGGCTTATTTTGCTAAAAGGAGACGATTTGAACAAAATTGCTCGTAGCGTTGTTGAAATAACGTCAAAACATGGTTAACGGTCAATTTCCGACGGAACTGGCCGATTTCACGGAATTGACGATTTCTAAGCTCAGGATTAATCGAAATGATGGAAATAGCCCTAAATCGTGCGATTTACAGGATTTCGACAAAAACTGACTGTTCTAAGACAGCCGAATTGGCAATTTGTCGTTTATGGCCCCATTAGGCTTATTTTGCTAAAAGGAGACGATTTGAACAAAATTGCTCGTGGCGTTGTTGAAATAACGTCAAAGCATGGTTAAAGGTCAATTTCCGACGAAACTTGCCGATTTCACGGAATTAACGATTTTAAAACTCAGGATTGATCGAAATGAAGGAAATAGCCCTAAATCCTGCGATTTACACGATTTGGACAAAAACTGACTGTTCTAGGACAGCCGAATTGGCGATTTGTCGTTTATGACACCATTAGGCTTATTTTGCTAAAAGGAGACGATTTGAACAAAATTGCTCTTGCGTTGTTGAAATAACGTCAAAGCATGGTTAACGGTCAATTTCCGACGAAACTCGCCGATTTCACGGAATTGACGATTTTGAAACACAGGATTGATCGAAATGATGGAAATAGCCCTAAATCGTGTGATTTACAGGATTTGGAAAAAAACTGACTATTCTAGAACAGCCGAATTGGCGATTTGTCGTTTATGACCCCATTAGGCTTATTTTGCTAAAAGGAGACGATTTGAACAAAATTGCTCGTAACGTTGTTGAAATAACGTCAAAGCATGGTTAACGATCAATTTCCGACGATCCTCGCCGATTTCACGGAATTGACGATTTCTAAGCTCAGGATTGATCGAAATGATGGAAATAGCCCTAAATCGTTTGATTTACAGGATTTGGACAAAAACTGACTGTTCTAGGACAGCCGAATTGACGATTTGGCGTTTAAGGCCCCATTAGGCTTATTTTGCTAAAAGGAGACGATTTGAACAAACTTGCTCGTGGCGTTGTTGAAATAACGTCAAAGCATGGTTAAGGTCAATTTCCCACGGAACTGGCCGATTTCACGAAATTGACGATCTTCAAACCCAGGATTTATAGAAATAGCCCTAAATCGTGCGATTTACAGGATTTTGACAAAAACTGACTGTTCTAGGACAGCCGAATTGGCGATTTGTCGTTTATGGCCCCATTAGGCTTATTTCGCTAAAAGGAGACGATTTGAACAAAATTGCTCGTGGCGTTGTTGAAATAACGTCAAAGCATGGTTAAAGGTCAATTTCCGACGAAACTCGCCGATTTCACGGAATTAACGATTTTAAAAACTCAGGATTGATCGAAATGAAGGAAATAGCCCTAAATCCTGCGATTTACACGATTTGGACAAAAACTGACTGTTCTAGGACAGCCGAATTGGCGATTTGTCGTTTATGACACCATTAGGCTTATTTTGCTAAAAGGACATGATTTGAACAAAATTTCTCGTAACGTTGTTGAAATAACGTCAAAGCATGTTTAACGATCAATTTCCGACGATCCTCGCCGATTTCACGGAATTGACGATTTCTAAGCTCAGGATTGATCGAAATGATGGAAATAGCCCTAAATCGTGCCATTTACAGGATTTCGACAAAAACTGACTGTTCTAAGACAGCCGAATTGGCAATTTGTCGTTTATGGCCCCATTAGGCTTATTTTGCAAAAAGGAGACGATTTGAACAAAATTGCTCATAGCGTTGTTGAAATAACGTCAAAGCATGGTTAAAGGTCAATTTCCGACGAAACTCGACGATTTCTCGGAATTGACGATTTTAAAACTCAGGATTGATCGAAATGATGGAAATAGCCCTAAATCGTGCGATTTACACGATTTGGACAAAAACTGACTGTTCTACGACAGCCGAATTGACGATTTGGCGTTTTTGGCCCCATTAGGCTTATTTTGCAAAAAAGAGACGATTTGAACAAAATTGCTCATAGCGTTGTTGAAATAACGTCAAAGCATGGTTAACGGTCAATTTCCGACGAAACTCGACGATTTCTCGGAATTGACGATTTTAAAACTCAGGATTGATCGAAATGATGGAAAAGCCCTAAATCGTGCGATTTACACGATTTGGACAAAAACTGACTGTTCTACGACAGCCGAATTGGCGATTTGTCGTTTATGGCCCCATGAGGCTTATTTTGCTAAAAGGAGGCGATTTGAACAAAATTGCTCGTAACGTTGTTGAAATAACGTCAAAGCATGGTTAACGGTCAATTTCCGACGAAACTGGCCGATTTCACGGAATTGACGATTTTGAAACCCAGGATTGATAGAAATAGCCCTAAATCGTGCGATTTACAGGATTTTTACAATAAACTGACTGTTCTAGGACAGCCGAATTGACGATTGGCGTTTAAGGCCCCATTAGGCTTATTTTGCTAAAAGGAGACGATTTGAACAAAATTGCTCGTGGCGTTGTTGAAATAACGTCAAAGCATGGTTAAAGGTCAATTTCCGACGGAACTGGCCGATTTCACGGAATTGACGATTTCTAAGCTCAGGATTGATCGAAATGATGGAAATAGCCCTAAATCGTGCGATTTACAGGATTTGGACAAAAACAGACTATTCTAGAACAGCCGAATTGACAATTTGGCGCTTAAAGTCCCATTAGGTTTATTTTGCTGAAAGGACATGATTTGAACGAAATTTTTCGTAACGTTGTTGAAATAACGTCAAAGCATGGTTAACGGTCAATTTCCGACGAAACTGGCCGATTTCACGGAATTGACGATTTTGAAACCCAGGATTGATAGAAATAGCCCTAAATCGTGTGATTTACATGATTTGGACAAAAACTGACTATTCTAGAACAGCCGAATTGACGATTTGGCGCTTAAAGCCCCATTAGGTTTATTCTGCTGAAAGGACATGATTAGAACAAAATTTCTCGTAACGTTGTTGAAATAACGTCAAAGCATGGTTAACGGTCAATTTCCGACGAAACTCGACGATTTCACGGAATTGACGATTTTAAAACTCAGGATTGATCGAAATGATGGAAATAGCCCTACATCGTGCGATTTACACGATTTGGACAAAAACTGACTGTTCTACGACAGCCGAATTGGCGATTTTGTCGTTTATGGCTCCATTAGGCTTATTTTGCTGAAAGGAGACGATTTGAACAAAATTGCTCGTAACGTTGTTGAAATAACGTCAAAGCATGGTTAACGGTCAATTTCCGACGGAACTGGCCGATTTCACGGAATTGACGATTTTGAAACCCAGGATTGATAGAAATAGCCCTAAATCGTGCGATTACAGGATTTGGACAAAAAGTGACTGTTCTAAGACAGCCGAATTGGCAATTTGTCGTTTATGGCCCATTAGGCTTATTTTGCTAAAAGGAGACGATTTGAACAAACTTGCTCGTGGCGTTGTTGAAATAACGTCAAAGCATGGTTAAAGGTCAATTTCCGAAGGATCTGGCCGATTTCACGGAATTGACGATTTCTAAGCTCAGGATTGATCGAAATGATGGAAATAGCCCTAAATCGTGCGATTTACACGATTTGGACAAAAACTGACTGTTCTAGGACAGCCGAATTGGCGATTTGTCGTTTATGGCCCCATTAGGCTTATTTTGCTAGAAGGAGACGATTTGAACAAAATTGCTCGTAGCATTGTTGAAATAACGTCAAAACATGGTTAACGGTCAATTTCCGACGGAACTGGCCGATTTCACGGAATTGACGATTTTGAAACCCAGGATTGATCGAAATGATGGAAATAGCCCTAAATCGTGCGATTTACACGATTTGGACAAAAACTGACTGTTCTACGACAGCCGAATTGGCGATTTGTCGTTTATGGCTCCATTAGGCTTATTTTGCTGAAAGGAGACGATTTGAACAAAATTGCTCGTAACGTTGTTGAAATAACGTCAAAGCATGGTTAACGGTCAATTTCCGACGAAACTCGCCGATTTCACGGAATTGACGATTTTGAAACCCAGGATTGATCGAAATGATGCAAATAGCCTTAATCGTGCGATTTACAGGATTTTTACAAAAAACTGACTGTTCTAGGACAGCCGAATTGACGATTTTGGCGTTTAAGGCCCCATTAGGCTTATTTTGCTAAAAGGAGACGATTTGAACAAACTTGCTCGTGGCGTTGTTGAAATAACGTCAAAGCATGGTTAAAGGTCAATTTCCGACGGAACTGGCCGATTTCACGGAATTTGACGATTTTGAAACCCAGGATTGATAGAAATAGCCCTAAATCGTGCGATTTACAGGATTTTTACAAAAAACTGACTGTTCTAGGACAGCCGAATTGACGATTTGGCGTTTAAGGCCCCATTAGGCTTATTTTGCTAAAAGGAGACGATTTGAACAAACTTGCTCGTGGCGTTGTTGAAATAACGTCAAAGCATGGTTAAAGGTCAATTTCCGACGAAACTCGCCGATTTCACGGAATTGACGATTTTGAAACACAGGATTGATCGAAATGATGGAAATTGCCCTAAATCGTGTGATTTACAGGATTTGGACAAAAACTGACTATTCTAGAACAGCCGAATTGACGATTTGGCGCTTAAAGCCCCATTAGGTTTATTTTGCCGAAAGGACACGATTTGAACAAAATTGCTCGTGGTGTTGTTGAAATAACGTCAAAGCATGGTTAACGGTCAATTTCCGACGGAACTGGCCGATTTCACGGAATTGACGATTTTGAAACCCCGGATTGATAGAAATAGCCCTAAATCGTGCGATTTACAGGATTTGGACAAAAAGTGACTGTTCTAAGACAGCCGAATTGACGATTTGGCGTTTAAGGCCCCATTAGGTTTATTTTGCTGAAAGGACATGATTTGAACAAAATTTTCCCGTAACGTTGTTGAAATAACTTCAAAGCATGGTTAACGGTCAATTTCCGACGAAACTCTCCGATTTCACGGAATTGACGATTTTGAAACTCAGGATTGATCGAAATGATGGAAATAGCCCTAAATCGTGCGATTTACACGATTTGGACCAAAACTGACTGTTCTAAGACAGCCGAATTGGCGATTTGTCGTTTATGGCCCCATGAGGCTTATTTTGCTAAAAGGAGACGATTTGAACAAAATTGCTCGTAGCGTTGTTGAAATAACGTCAAAACATGGTTAACGGTCAATTTCCGACGAAACTCGCCGATTTCACGGAATTTACGATTTCTAAGCTCAGGATTGATCGAAATGATGGAAATAGCCCTAAATCGTTTGATTTACAGGATTTGGACAAAAACTGACTGTTCTAGGACAGCCGAATTGGCGATTTGTCGTTTATGGCCCCATGAGGCTTATTTTGCTAAAAGGAGGCGATTTGAACAAAATTGCTCGTAACGTTGTTGAAATAACGTCAAAGCATGGTTAACGGTCAATTTCCGACGAAACTGGCCCATTTCACGGAATTGACGATTTTGAAACCCAGGATTGATAGAAATAGCCCTAAATCGTGTGATTTACATGATTTGGACAAAAACTGACTATTCTAGAACAGCCGAATTGACGATTTGGCGCTTAAAGCCCCATTAGGTTTATTCTGCTGAAAGGACATGATTAGAACAAAATTTCTCGTAACGTTGTTGAAATAACGTCAAAGCATGGTTAACGGTCAATTTCCGACGAAACTCGACGATTTCACGGAATTGACGATTTTAAAACTCAGGATTGATCGAAATGATGGAAATAGCCCTACATCGTGCGATTTACACGATTTGGACAAAAACTGACTGTTCTACGACAGCCGAATTGGCGATTTGTCGTTTATGGCTCCATTAGGCTTATTTTGCTGAAAGGAGACGATTTGAACAAAATTGCTCGTAACGTTGTTGAAATAACGTCAAAGCATGGTTAACGGTCAATTTCCGACGGAACTGGCCGATTTCACGGAATTGACGATTTTGAAACCCAGGATTGATAGAAATAGCCCTAAATCGTGCGATTTACAGGATTTGGACAAAAAGTGACTGTTCTAAGACAGCCGAATTGGCAATTTGTCGTTTATGGCCCCATTAGGCTTATTTTGCTAAAAGGAGACGATTTGAACAAACTTGCTCGTGGCGTTGTTGAAATAACGTCAAAGCATGGTTAAAGGTCAATTTCCGAAGGATCTGGCCGATTTCACGGAATTGACGATTTCTAAGCTCAGGATTGATCGAAATGATGGAAATAGCCCTAAATCGTGCGATTTACACGATTTGGACAAAAACTGACTGTTCTAGGACAGCCGAATTGGCGATTTGTCGTTTATGGCCCCATTAGGCTTATTTTGCTAGAAGGAGACGATTTGAACAAAATTGCTCGTAGCATTGTTGAAATAACGTCAAAACATGGTTAACGGTCAATTTCCGACGGAACTGGCCGATTTCACGGAATTGACGATTTTGAAACCCAGGATTGATAGAAATAGCCCTAAATCGTGCGATTTACAGGATTTGGACAAAAACCGACTGTTCTAGGACAGCCGAATTGGTGATTTGTCGTTTATGACCCCATTAGGCTTATTTTGCTAAAAGGAGACGATTTGAACAAAATTGCTCGTAGCGTTGTTGAAATAACGTCAAAACATGGTTAACGGTCAATTTCCGACGATCCTCGCCGATTTCACGGAATTGACGATTTCTAAGCTCAGGATTGATCGAAATGATGGAAATAGCCCTAAATCGTGCGATTTACAGGATTTTGACAAAAAACTGACTGTTCTAGGGCAGCCGAATTGACGATTTGGCGTTTAAGGCCCCATTAGGCTTATTTTGCTAAAAGGAGACGATTTGAACAAAATTACTCGTAACGTTTTTGAAATAACGTCAAAGCATGGTTAACGGTCAATTTCCGACGAAACTGGCCGATTTCACGGAATTGACGATTTTGAAACCCAGGATTGATAGAAATAGCCCTAAATCGTGCGATTTACAGGATTTTTACAAAAAACTGACTGTTCTAGGACAGCCGAATTGACGATTTGGCGTTTAAGGCCCCATTAGGCTTATTTTGCTAAAAGGAGTCGATTTGAACAAAATTGCTCGTAACGTTGTTGAAATAACGTCAAAGCATGGTTAACGGTCAATTTCCGACGAACCTCGCCGATTTCACGGAATTGACGATTTTAAAACTCAGGATTGATCGAAATGATGGAAATAGCCCTAAATCGTGCGATTTACACGATTTGGACAAAAACTGACTGTTCTACGACAGCCGAATTGGCGATTTGTCGTTTATGGCTCCATTAGGCTTATTTTGCTGAAAGGAGACGATTTGAACAAAATTGCTCGTAACGTTGTTGAAATAACGTCAAAGCATGGTTAACGGTCAATTTCCGACGAAACTCGCCGATTTCACGGAATTGACGATTTCTAAGCTCAGGATTGATCGAAATGATGGAAATAGCCCTAAATCGTGTGATTTACAGGATTTGGACAAAAACTGACTGTTCTAGGACAGCTGAATTGGCGATTTGTCGTTTATGGCCCCATGAGGCTTATTTTGCTAAAAGGAGGCGATTTGAACAAAATTGCTCGTAACGTTGTTGAAATATCGTCAAAGCATGGTTAAAGGTCAATTTCCGACAAAACTCGACGATTTCACGGAATTGACGATTTTGAAACCCAGGATTGATCGAAATGATGCAAATAGCCTTAATCGTGCGATTTACAGGATTTTTACAAAAAACTGACTGTTCTAGGACAGCCGAATTGACGATTTGGCGTTTAAGGCCCCATTAGGCTTATTTTGCTAAAAGGAGACGATTTGAACAAACTTGCTCGTGGCGTTGTTGAAATAACGTCAAAGCATGGTTAAAGGTCAATTTCCGACGGAACTGGCCGATTTCACGGAATTGACGATTTTGAAACCCAGGATTGATAGAAATAGCCCTAAATCGTGCGATTTACAGGATTTTTACAAAAAACTGACTGTTCTAGGACAGCCGAATTGACGATTTGGCGTTTAAGGCCCCATTAGGCTTATTTTGCTAAAAGGAGACGATTTGAACAAACTTGCTCGTGGCGTTGTTGAAATAACGTCAAAGCATGGTTAAAGGTCAATTTCCGACGAAACTCGCCGATTTCACGGAATTGACGATTTTGAAACACAGGATTGATCGAAATGATGGAAATTGCCCTAAATCGTGTGATTTACAGGATTTGGACAAAAACTGACTATTCTAGAACAGCCGAATTGACGATTTGGCGCTTAAAGCCCCATTAGGTTTATTTTGCCGAAAGGACACGATTTGAACAAAATTGCTCGTGGTGTTGTTGAAATAACGTCAAAGCATGGTTAACGGTCAATTTCCGACGGAACTGGCCGATTTCACGGAATTGACGATTTTGAAAACCCCGGATTGATAGAAATAGCCCTAAATCGTGCGATTTACAGGATTTGGACAAAAAGTGACTGTTCTAAGACAGCCGAATTGACGATTTGGCGTTTAAGGCCCCATTAGGTTTATTTTGCTGAAAGGACATGATTTGAACAAAATTTCCCGTAACGTTGTTGAAATAACTTCAAAGCATGGTTAACGGTCAATTTCCGACGAAACTCTCCGATTTCACGGAATTGACGATTTTGAAACTCAGGATTGATCGAAATGATGGAAATAGCCCTAAATCGTGCGATTTACACGATTTGGACAAAAAACTGACTGTTCTAAGACAGCCGAATTGGCGATTTGTCGTTTATGGCCCCATGAGGCTTATTTTGCTAAAAGGAGACGATTTGAACAAAATTGCTCGTAGCGTTGTTGAAATAACGTCAAAACATGGTTAACGGTCAATTTCCGACGAAACTCGCCGATTTCACGGAATTTACGATTTCTAAGCTCAGGATTGATCGAAATGATGGAAATAGCCCTAAATCGTTTGATTTACAGGATTTGGACAAAAACTGACTGTTCTAGGACAGCCGAATTGGCGATTTGTCGTTTATGGCCCCATGAGGCTTATTTTGCTAAAAGGAGGCGATTTGAACAAAATTGCTCGTAACGTTGTTGAAATAACGTCAAAGCATGGTTAACGGTCAATTTCCGACGGATCTGGCCGATTTCACGGAATTGACGATTTTGAAACCCAGGATTGATAGAAATAGCACTAAATCGTGTGATTTACATGATTTGGACAAAAACTGACTATTCTAGAACAGCCGAATTGACGATTTGGCGCTTAAGGCCCCATTAGGCTTATTTTGCTAAAAGGAGACGATTTGAACAAAATTGCTCGTGGCGTTGTTGAAATAACGTCAAAGCATGGTTAAAGGTCAATTTCCGACGAAACTCGCCGATTTCACGGAATTGACGATTTTGAAACACAGGATTGATCGAAATGATGGAAATTGCCCTAAATCGTGTGATTTACAGGATTTGGACAAAAACTGACTATTCTAGAACAGCCGAATTGACGATTTGGCGCTTAAAGCCCCATTAGGTTTATTTTGCCGAAAGGACACGATTTGAACAAAATTGCTCGTGGTGTTGTTGAAATAACGTCAAAGCATGGTTAACGGTCAATTTCCGACGGAACTGGCCGATTTCACGGAATTGACGATTTTGAAACCCCGGATTGATAGAAATAGCCCTAAATCGTGCGATTTACAGGATTTTTACAAAAAACTGACTGTTCTAGGACAGCCGAATTGACGATTTGGCGTTTAAGGCCCCATTAGGCTTATTTTGCTAAAAGGAGACGATTTGAACAAACTTGCTCGTGGCGTTGTTGAAATAACGTCAAAGCATGGTTAAAGGTCAATTTCCGACGGAACTGGCCGATTTCACGGAAATGACGGTTTCTAAGCTCAGGATTGATCGAAATGATGGAAATAGCCCTAAATCGTGTGATTTACAGGATTTGGACAAAAACTGACTATTCTAGAACAGCCGAATTGACGATTTGGCGTTTAGGCCCCATTAGGCTTATTTTGCTAAAAGGAGACGATTTGAACAAACTTGCTCGTGGCGTTGTTGAAATAACGTCAAAGCATGGTTAAAGGTCAATTTCCGACGGAACTGGCCGATTTCACGGAATTGACGATTTTGAAACCCAGGATTGATAGAAATAGCCCTAAATCGTGCGATTTACAGGATTTTTACAAAAAACTGACTGTTCTAGGACAGCCGAATTGACGATTTGGCGTTTAAGGCCCCATTAGGCTTATTTTGCTAAAAGGAGACGATTTGAACAAACTTGCTCGTGGCGTTGTTGAAATAACGTCAAAGCATGGTTAAAGGTCAATTTCCGACGAAACTCGCCGATTTCACGAATTGACGATTTGAAACACAGGATTGATCGAAATGATGGAAATTGCCCTAAATCGTGTGATTTACAGGATTTGGACAAAAACTGACTATTCTAGAACAGCCGAATTGACGATTTGGCGCTTAAAGCCCCATTAGGTTTATTTTGCCGAAAGGACACGATTTGAACAAAATTGCTCGTGGTGTTGTTGAAATAACGTCAAAGCATGGTTAACGGTCAATTTCCGACGGAACTGGCCGATTTCACGGAATTGACGATTTTGAAACCCCGGATTGATAGAAATAGCCCTAAATCGTGCGATTTACAGGATTTGGACAAAAACTGACTGTTCTAAGACAGCCGAATTGACGATTTGGCGTTTAAGGCCCCATTAGGTTTATTTTGCTGAAAGGACATGATTTGAACAAAATTTCCCGTAACGTTGTTGAAATAACTTCAAAGCATGGTTAACGGTCAATTTCCGACGAAACTCTCCGATTTCACGGAATTGACGATTTTGAAACTCAGGATTGATCGAAATGATGGAAATAGCCCTAAATCGTGCGATTTACACGATTTGGACAAAAACTGACTGTTCTAAGACAGCCGAATTGGCGATTTGTCGTTTATGGCCCCATGAGGCTTATTTTGCTAAAAGGAGACGATTTGAACAAAATTGCTCGTAGCGTTGTTGAAATAACGTCAAAACATGGTTAACGGTCAATTTCCGACGAAACTCGCCGATTTCACGGAATTTACGATTTCTAAGCTCAGGATTGATCGAAATGATGGAAATAGCCCTAAATCGTTTGATTTACAGGATTTGGACAAAAACTGACTGTTCTAGGACAGCCGAATTGGCGATTTGTCGTTTATGGCCCCATGAGGCTTATTTTGCTAAAAGGAGGCGATTTGAACAAAATTGCTCGTAACGTTGTTGAAATAACGTCAAAGCATGGTTAACGGTCAATTTCCGACGGATCTGGCCGATTTCACGGAATTGACGATTTTGAAACCCAGGATTGATAGAAATAGCACTAAATCGTGTGATTTACATGATTTGGACAAAAACTGACTATTCTAGAACAGCCGAATTGACGATTTGGCGCTTAAGGCCCCATTAGGCTTATTTTGCTAAAAGGAGACGATTTGAACAAAATTGCTCGTGGCGTTGTTGAAATAACGTCAAAGCATGGTTAAAGGTCAATTTCCGACGAAACTCGCCGATTTCACGGAATTGACGATTTTGAAACACAGGATTGATCGAAATGATGGAAATTGCCCTAAATCGTGTGATTTACAGGATTTGGACAAAAACTGACTATTCTAGAACAGCCGAATTGACGATTTGGCGCTTAAAGCCCCATTAGGTTTATTTTGCCGAAAGGACACGATTTGAACAAAATTGCTCGTGGTGTTGTTGAAATAACGTCAAAGCATGGTTAACGGTCAATTTCCGACGGAACTGGCCGATTTCACGGAATTGACGATTTTGAAACCCCGGATTGATAGAAATAGCCCTAAATCGTGCGATTTACAGGATTTTTACAAAAAACTGACTGTTCTAGGACAGCCGAATTGACGATTTGGCGTTTAAGGCCCCATTAGGCTTATTTTGCTAAAAGGAGACGATTTGAACAAACTTGCTCGTGGCGTTGTTGAAATAACGTCAAAGCATGGTTAAAGGTCAATTTCCGACGGAACTGGCCGATTTCACGGAAATGACGGTTTCTAAGCTCAGGATTGATCGAAATGATGGAAATAGCCCTAAATCGTGTGATTTACAGGATTTGGACAAAAACTGACTATTCTAGAACAGCCGAATTGACGATTTGGCGTTTAGGCCCCATTAGGCTTATTTTGCTAAAAGGAGACGATTTGAACAAACTTGCTCGTGGCGTTGTTGAAATAACGTCAAAGCATGGTTAAAGGTCAATTTCCGACGGAACTGGCCGATTTCACGGAATTGACGATTTTGAAACCCAGGATTGATAGAAATAGCCCTAAATCGTGCGATTTACAGGATTTTTACAAAAAACTGACTGTTCTAGGACAGCCGAATTGACGATTTGGCGTTTAAGGCCCCATTAGGCTTATTTTGCTAAAAGGAGACGATTTGAACAAACTTGCTCGTGGCGTTGTTGAAATAACGTCAAAGCATGGTTAAAGGTCAATTTCCGACGAAACTCGCCGATTTCACGGAATTGACGATTTTGAAACACAGGATTGATCGAAATGATGGAAATTGCCCTAAATCGTGTGATTTACAGGATTTGGACAAAAACTGACTATTCTAGAACAGCCGAATTGACGATTTGGCGCTTAAAGCCCCATTAGGTTTATTTTGCCGAAAGGACACGATTTGAACAAAATTGCTCGTGGTGTTGTTGAAATAACGTCAAAGCATGGTTAACGGTCAATTTCCGACGGAACTGGCCGATTTCACGGAATTGACGATTTTGAAACCCCGGATTGATAGAAATAGCCCTAAATCGTGCGATTTACAGGATTTGGACAAAAACTGACTGTTCTAGGACAGCCGAATTGGCGATTTGTCGTTTATGGCCCCATGAGGCTTATTTTGCTAAAAGGAGTCGATTTGAACAAAATTGCTCGTAACGTTGTTGAAATAACCTCAAAGCATGGTTAACGGTCAATTTCCGACGAACCTCGCCGATTTCACGGAATTGACGATTTTAAAACTCAGGATTGATCGAAATGATGGAAATAGCCCTAAATCGTGCGATTTACACGATTTGGACAAAAACTGACTGTTCTACGACAGCCGAATTGGCGATTTGTCGTTTATGGCTCCATTAGGCTTATTTTGCTGAAAGGAGACGATTTGAACAAAATTGCTCGTAACGTTGTTGAAATAACGTCAAAGCATGGTTAACGGTCAATTTCCGACGGAACTGGCCGATTTCACGGAATTGACGATTTTGAAACTCAGGATTGATAGAAATAGCCCTAAATCGTGCGATTTACAGGATTTGGACAAAAAGTGACTGTTCTAAGACAGCCGAATTGGCAATTTGTCGTTTATGGCCCCATTAGGCTTATTTTGCTAAAAGGAGACGATTTGAACAAACTTGCTCGTGGCGTTGTTGAAATAACGTCAAAGCATGGTTAAAGGTCAATTTCCGACGGATCTGGCCGATTTCACGGAATTGACGATTTCTAAGCTCAGGATTGATCGAAATGATGGAAATAGCCCTAAATCGTTTGATTTATAGGATTTGGACAAAAACTGACTGTTCTAGGACAGCCGAATTGGCGATTTGTCGTTTATGGCCCCATGAGGCTTATTTTGCTAAAAGGAGGCGATTTGAACAAAATTGCTCGTAACGTTGTTGAAATATCGTCAAAGCATGGTTAAAGGTCAATTTCCGACGAACCTCGCCGATTTCACGGAATTGACGATTTTAAAACTCAGGATTGATCGAAATGATGGAAATAGCCCTAAATCGTGCGATTTACACGATTTGGACAAAAACTGACTGTTCTACGACAGCCGAATTGGCGATTTGTCGTTTATGGCTCCATTAGGCTTATTTTGCTGAAAGGAGACGATTTGAACAAAATTGCTCGTAACGTTGTTGAAATAACGTCAAAGCATGGTTAACGGTCAATTTCCGACGGAACTGGCCGATTTCACGGAATTGACGATTTTGAAACCCAGGATTGATAGAAATAGCCCTAAATCGTGCGATTTACAGGATTTGGACAAAAAGTGACTGTTCTAAGACAGCCGAATTGGCAATTTGTCGTTTATGGCCCCATTAGGCTTATTTTGCTAAAAGGAGACGATTTGAACAAACTTGCTCGTGGCGTTGTTGAAATAACGTCAAAGCATGGTTAAAGGTCAATTTCCGACGGATCTGGCCGATTTCACGGAATTGACGATTTCTAAGCTCAGGATTGATCGAAATGATGGAAATAGCCCTAAATCGTTTGATTTACAGGATTTGGACAAAAACTGACTGTTCTAGGACAGCCGAATTGGCGATTTGTCGTTTATGGCCCCATGAGGCTTATTTTGCTAAAAGGAGGCGATTTGAACAAAATTGCTCGTAACGTTGTTGAAATATCGTCAAAGCATGGTTAAAGGTCAATTTCCGACAAAACTCGACGATTTCACGGAATTGACGATTTTGAAACCCAGGATTGATCGAAATGATGCAAATAGTCCTAAATCGTGCGATTTACAGGATTTTTACAAAAAACTGACTGTTCTAGGACAGCCGAATTGACGATTTGGCGTTTAAGGCCCCATTAGGCTTATTTTGCTAAAAGGAGACGATTTGAACAAAATTGCTCGTGGCGTTGTTGAAATAACGTCAAAGCATGGTTAACGGTCAATTTCCGACGAAACTCGCCGATTTCACGGAATTGACGATTTTGAAACCCAGGATTGATCGAATTGATGGAAATAGCCCTAAATCGTGCGATTTACAGGATTTGGACAAAAACTGACTGTTCTAGTACAGCCGAATTGACGATTTGTCGATAAAAGCCTCATTAGGCTTATTTTGCTATAAGGAGACAATTTGAACAAAATTGCTCGTAGCGTTGTTGAAATAACGTCAAAACATGGTTAACGGTTAATTTCCGACTAAACTCGCCGATTTTACGGAATTGACGATTTTAAAACTCAGGATTGATCGAAATGAAGGAAATAGCCCTAAATCGTGCGATTTACAGGATTTGGACAAAAACTGACTGTTCTAGGACAGCCGAATTGGCGATTTGTCGTTTATGGCCCCATTAGGCTTATTTTGCTAAAAGGAGACCATTTGAACAAAATTTCTCATAACGTTGTTGAAATAACGTCAAAGCATGGTTAACGGTCAATTTCCGACGAAACTCGCCGATTTCACGGAATTGACGATTTTGAAACCCAGGATTGATAGAAATAGCCCTAAATCGTGCGATTTAGAGGATTTGGACAAAAACTGACTGTTCTAGGACAGCCGAATTGGCGATTTGTCGTTTAAGGCCCCATTAGGATTATTTTGCTAAAAGGAGACGATTTGAACAAAATTGCTCGTGGCGTTGTTGAAATAACGTCAAAGCATGGTTAAAGGTCAATTCCGACGAACCTCGCCGATTTCACGGAATTGACGAATTTAAAACTCAGGATTGATCGAAATGATGGAAATAGCCCTAAATCGTGCGATTTACACGATTTGGACAAAAACTGACTGTTCTAGGACAGCCGAAGTGGCGATTTGGTGTTTAAGGCCCCATTAGGCTTATTTTGCTAAAAGGAGACGATTTGAACAAACTTGCTCGTGGCGTTGTTGAAATAACGTCAAAGCATGGTTAAAGGTCAATTTCCCCCGGAACTGGCCGATTTCACGGAATTGACGATCTTCAAACCCAGGATTGATAGAAATAGCCTTAAATCGTGCCATTTACAGGATTTCGACAAAAACTGACTGTTCTGAGACAGCCGAATTGGCAATTTGTCGTTTATGGCCCCATTAGGCTTATTTTGCTAAAAGGAGACGATTTGAACAAAATTGCTCGTGGCGTTGTTGAAATAACTTCAAAGCATGGTTAAAGGTCAATTTCCGACGGAACTGGCCGATTTCATGGAATGGACGATTTTGAAACCCAGGATTGATAGAAATAGCCCTAAATCGTGCGATTTACAGGATTTGGACAAAAACTGACTGTTCTAGGACAGGCGAATTGACGATTTGGCGTTTAAGGCCCCATTAGGCTTATTTTGCTAAAAGGAGACGATTTGAACAAACTTGCTCGTGGCGTTGTTGAAATAACGTCAAAGCATGGTTAAAGGTAAATTTCCCACGGAACTGGCCGATTTCAAGTAATTGACGATCTTCAAACCCAGAATTGATAGAAATAGCCCTAAATCGTGCCATTTACAGGATTTCGACAAAAACTGACTGTTCTGAGACAGCCGAATTGGCAATTTGTCGTTTATGGCCCCATTAGGCTTATTTTGCTAAAAGGAGACGATTTGAACAAAATTGCTCGTGGCGTTGTTGAAATAACGTCAAAGCATGGTTAAATGTCAATTTCCGACGGAACTGGCCGATTTCACGGAATTGACGATTTTGAAACCCAGGATTGATAGAAATAGCCCTAAATCGTGCGATTTACAGGATTTGGACAAAAACCGACTGTTCTAGGACAGCCGAATTGGCGATTTGTCGTTTATGGGCCCATTAGGCTTATTTTGCTAAAAGGAGACGATTTGAACAAACATGCTCGTGGCGTTGTTGAAATAACGTCAAAGCATGGTTAAAGGTCAATTTCCGACGGAACTAGCCGATTTCACGGAATTGACGATTTTGAAACCCAGGATTGATAGAAATAGCCCTAAATCGTGCGATTTACAGGATTTTGACAAAAAACTGACTGTTCTAGGGTAGCCGAATTGACGATTTGGCGTTTAAGGCCCCATTAGGCTTATTTTGCTAAAAGGAGACGATTTGAACAAAATTACTCGTAACGTTTTTGAAATAACGTCAAAGCATGGTTAACGGTCAATTTCCGACGAAACTCGCCGATTTCACGGAATTGACGGTTTTTAAACACAGGATTGATCGAAATGATGGAAATAGCTCTAAATCGTGTGATTTACAGGATTTGGACAAAAACTGACTATTCTAGAACAGCCGAATTGACGATTTGGCGCTTAAAGCCCCATTAGGTTTATTTTGCTGAAAGGACACGATTTGAACAAAATTACTCGTAACGTTTTTGAAATAACGTCAAAGCATGGTTAACGGTCAATTTCCGACGAAACTGGCCGATTTCACGGAATTGACGATTTTGAAACCCAGGATTGATAGAAATAGCCCTAAATCGTGCCATTTACAGGATTTCGACAAAAACTGACTGTTCTAAGACAGCCGAATTGGCAATTTGTCGTTTATGACCCCATTAGGCTTATTTTGCAAAAAGGAGACGATTTGAACAAAATTGCTCATAGCGTTGTTGAAATAACGTCAAAGCATGGTTAACGGTCAATTTTCGACGAAACTCGCCGATTTCACGGAATTGACGATTTTGAATCACAGGATTGATCGAAATGATGCAAATAGCCCTAAATCGTGCGAATTACAGGATTTTTACAAAAAACTGACTGTTCTAGGACAGCCGAATTGGCAATTTGTCGTTTATGGCCCCATTAGGCTTATTTTGCTAAAAGGAGACGATTTGAACAAAATTGCTTGTAGCGTTGTTGAAATAACGTCAAAACATGGTTAACGGTCAATTTCCGACGGAACTGGCCGATTTCACGGAATTGACGATTTTGAAACCCAGGATTGATAGAAATAGCCCTAAATCGTGCGATTTACAGGATTTGGACAAAAACTGACTGTTCTAAGACAGCCGAATTGGCAATTTGTCGTTTATGGCCCCATTAGGCTTATTTTGCTAAAAGGAGACGATTTGAACAAAATTGCTTGTAGCGTTGTTGAAATAACGTCAAAACATGGTTAACGGTCAATTTCCGACGAACCTCGCCGATTTCACGGAATTAACGATTTTAAAACTCAGGATTGATCGAAATGAAGGAAATAGCCCTAAATCCTGCGATTTACACGATTTGGACAAAAACTGACTGTTCTAGGACAGCCGAATTGGCGATTTGTCGTTTATGACCCCATTAGGCTTATTTTGCTAAAAGGAGTCGATTTGAACAAAATTGCTCGTGGCGTTGTTGAAATAACTTCAAAGCATGGTTAAAGGTCAATTTCCGACGAAACTGGCCGATTTCATGGAATTGACGATTTTGAAACCCAGGATTGATAGAAATAGCCCTAAATCGTGTGATTTACATGATTTGGACAAAAACTGACTATTCTAGAACAGCCGAATTGACGATTTGGCGCTTAAAGCCCCATTAGGTTTATTCTGCTGAAAGGACATGATTAGAACAAAATTTCTCGTAACGTTGTTGAAATAACGTCAAAGCATGGTTAACGGTCAATTTCCGACGAAACTCGACGATTTCACGGAATTGACGATTTTGAATCCCAGGATTGATCGAAATGATGCAAATAGCCCTAAATCGTGCGATTTACAGGATTTGGACAAAAAGTGACTATTCTAGAACAGCCGAATTGACGATTTGGCGTTTAAGGCCCCATTAGGCTTATTTTGCTAAAAGGAGACGATTTGAACAAACTTGCTCGTGGCGTTGTTGAAATAACGTCAAAGCATGGTTAAAGGTCAATTTCCGACGGAACTGGCCGATTTCACGGAATTGACTATTTTGAAACCCAGGATTGATAGAAATATTCCTAAATCGTGCGATTTACAGGATTTGCACAAAAACTGACTGTTCTAGGACAGCCGAATTGGCGATTTGTCGTTTATGGCCCTATTAGGCTTATTTTGCTAAAAGGAGACGATTTGAACAAAATTGCTCGTAGCGTTGTTGAAATAACGTCAAAACATGGTTAACGGTCAATTTCCGACGAAACTCGCCGATTTCACGGAATTGACGATTTCAAAGCTCAGGATTGATCGAAATGATGGAAATAGCCCTAAATCGTGTGATTTACAGGATTTGGAAAAAAACTGACTATTCTAGAACAGCCGAATTGACAATTTGGCGCTTAAAGCCCCATTAGGTTTATTTTGCTGAAAGGACATGATTTGAACAAAATTTCTCGTAACGTTGTTGAAATAACGTCAAAGCATGGTTAACGGTCAATTTCCGACGAAACTGGCCGATTTCACGGAATTGACGATTTTGAAACCCAGGATTGATAGAAATAGCCCTAAATCGTGTGATTTACATGATTTGGACAAAAACTGACTATTCTAGAACAGCCGAATTGACGATTTGGCGCTTAAAGCCCCATTAGGTTTATTCTGCTGAAAGGACATGATTAGAACAAAATTTCTCGTAACGTTGTTGAAATAACGTCAAAGCATGGTTAACGGTCAATTTCCGACGAAACTCGACGATTTCACGGAATTGACGATTTTTAAGCTCAGGATTGATCGAAATGATGGAAATAGCCCTAAATCGTTTGATTTATAGGATTTGGACAAAAACTGACTGTTCTAGGACAGCCGAATTGGCGATTTGTCGTTTATGGCCCCATGAGGCTAATTTTGCTAAAAGGAGGCGATTTGAACAAAATTGCTCGTAACGTTGTTGAAATATCGTCAAAGCATGGTTAAAGGTCAATTTCCGACAAAACTCGACGATTTCACGGAATTGACGATTTTGAAACCCAGGATTGATCGAAATGATGCAAATAGCCCTAAATCGTGCGATTTACAGGATTTTTACAAAAAACTGTCTGTTCTAGGACAGCCGAATTGACGATTTGGCGTTTAAGGCCCCATTAGGCTTATTTTGCTAAAAGGAGACGATTTGAACAAAATTGCTCGTGGCGTTGTTGAAATAACGTCAAAGCATGGTTAAAGGTCAATTTCCGACGGAACTGGCCGATTTCACGGAATTGACGATTTTGAAACCCAGGATTGATAGAAATAGCCCTAAATCGTGCGATTTACAGGATTTTTACAAAAAACTGACTGTTCTAGGACAGCCAAATTGACGATTTGGCGTTTAAGGCCCCATTAGGCTTATTTTGCTAAAAGGAGACGATTTGAACAAAATTGCTCGTGGCGTTGTTGAAATAACGTCAAAGCATGGTTAAAGGTCAATTTCCGACGGAACTGGCCGATTTCACGGAATTGACGATTTTGAAACCCAGGATTGATAGAAATAGCCCTAAATCGTGCGATTTACAGGATTTGGACAAAAACTCACTGTTCTAGGACAGCCGAATTGGCGATTTGTCGTTTATGGCCCCATGAGGCTTATTTTGCTGAAAGGACATGATTTGAACAAAATTTCTCGTAACGTTGTTGAAATAACGTCAAAGCATGGTTAACGGTCAATTTCCGACGAAACTCGCCGATTTCACGGAATTGACGATTTTGAAACACAGGATTGATCGAAATGATGGAAATAGCCCTAAATCGTGTGATTTACAGGATTTGGACAAAAACTGACTATTCTAGAACAGCCGAATTGACAATTTGGCGCTTAAAGCCCCATTAGGTTTATTTTGCTGAAAGGACATGATTTGAACAAAATTTCTCGTAACGTTGTTGAAATAAGGTCAAAGCATGATTAACGGTCAATTTCCGACGAACCTCGCCGATTTCACGGAATTGACGATTTTAAAACTCAGGATTGATCGAAATGATGGAAATAGCCCTAAATCGTGTGATTTACAGGATTTGGACAAAAACTGACTATTCTAGAACAGCCGAATTGACGATTTGGCGTTTAAGGCCCCATTAGGCTTATTTTGCTAAAAGGAGACGATTTGAACAAACTTGCTCGTGGCGTTGTTGAAATAACGTCAAAGCATGGTTAAAGGTCAATTTCCGACGGAACTGGCCGATTTCACGGAAATGACGGTTTCTAAGCTCAGGATTGATCGAAATGATGGAAATAGCCCTAAATCGTGTGATTTACAGGATTTGTACAAAAACTGACTGTTCTAGGACAGCCGAATTGACGATTTGGCGTTTAAGGCCCCATTAGGTTTATTTTGCTGAAAGGACATGATTTGAACAAAATTTCTCGTAACGTTGTTGAAATAACGTCAAAGAATGGTTAAAGGTCAATTTCCGACGAAACTCGCCGATTTCACGGAATTGACGATTTTGAAACACAGGATTGATCGAAATGATGGAAATAGCCCTAAATCGTGTGATTTACAGGATTTGGACAAAAACTGACTATTCTAGAACAGCCGAATTGACAATTTGGCGCTTAAAGCCCCATTAGGTTTATTTTGCTGAAAGGACATGATTTGAACAAAATTTCTCGTAACGTTGTTGAAATAAGGTCAAAGCATGATTAACGGTCAATTTCCGACGAACCTCGCCGATTTCACGGAATTGACGATTTTAAAACTCAGGATTGATCGAAATGATGGAAATAGCCCTAAATCGTGTGATTTACAGGATTTGGACAAAAACTGACTATTCTAGAACAGCCGAATTGACGATTTGGCGTTTAAGGCCCCATTAGGCTTATTTTGCTAAAAGGAGACGATTTGAACAAACTTGCTCGTGGCGTTGTTGAAATAACGTCAAAGCATGGTTAAAGGTCAATTTCCGACGGAACTGGCCGATTTCACGGAATTGACTATTTTGAAACCCAGGATTGATAGAAATAGCCCTAAATCGTGCGATTTACAGGATTTGCACAAAAACTGACTGTTCTAGGACAGCCGAATTGGCGATTTGTCGTTTATGGCCCCATTAGGCTTATTTTGCTAAAAGGAGACGATTTGAACAAAATTGCTCGTAGCGTTGTTGAAATAACGTCAAAACATGGTTAACGGTCAATTTCCGACGAAACTCGCCGATTTCACGGAATTGACGATTTCTAAGCGCAGGATTGATCGAAATGATGGAAATAGCCCTAAATCGTTTGATTTACAGGATTTGGACAAAAACTGACTGTTCTAGGACAGCCGAATTGACAATTTGGCGCTTAAAGCCCCATTAGGTTTATTTTGCTGAAAGGACATGATTTGAACAAAATTTCTCGTAACGTTGTTGAAATAACGTCAAAGCATGGTTAACGGTCAATTTCCGACGAAACTGGCCGATTTCACGGAATTGACGATTTTGAAACACAGGATTGATCGAAATGATGGAAATAGCCCTAAATCGTGTGATTTACAGGATTTGGACAAAAACTGACTATTCTAGAACAGCCGAATTGACAATTTGGCGCTTAAAGCCCCATTAGGTTTATTTTGCTGAAAGGACATGATTTGAACAAAATTTCTCGTAACGTTGTTGAAATAACGTCAAAGCATGGTTAACGGTCAATTTCCGACGAAACTGGCCGATTTCACGGAATTGACGATTTTGAAACACAGGATTGATCGAAATGATGGAAATAGCCCTAAATCGTGTGATTTACAGGATTTGGACAAAAACTGACTATTCTAGAACAGCCGAATTGACAATTTGGCGCTTAAAGCCCCATTAGGTTTATTTTGCTGAAAGGACATGATTTGAACAAAATTTCTCGTAACGTTGTTGAAATAACGTCAAAGCATGGTTAACGGTCAATTTCCGACGAAACTCGCCGATTTCACGGAATTGACGATTTTGAAACACAGGATTGATCGAAATGATGGAAATAGCCCTAAATCGTGTGATTTACAGGATTTGGACAAAAACTGACTATTCTAGAACAGCCGAATTGACAATTTGGCGCTTAAAGCCCCATTAGGTTTATTTTGCTGAAAGGACATGATTTGAACAAAATTTCTCGTAACGTTGTTGAAATAACGTCAAAGCATGGTTAACGGTCAATTTCCGACGAAACTGGCCGATTTCACGGAATTGACGATTTTGAAACCCAGGATTGATAGAAATAGCCCTAAATCGTGTGATTTACATGATTTGGACAAAAACTGACTATTCTAGAACAGCCGAATTGACGATTTGGCGCTTAAAGCCCCATTAGGTTTATTCTGCTGAAAGGACATGATTAGAACAAAATTTCTCGTAACGTTTTTGAAATAACGTCAAAGCATGGTTAACGGTCAATTTCCGACGAAACTCGACGATTTCACGGAATTGACGATTTTAAAACTCAGGATTGATCGAAATGATGGAAATAGCCCTAAATCGTGCGATTTACACGATTTGGACAAAAACTGACTGTTCTACGACAGCCGAATTGGCGATTTGTCGTTTATGGCCCCATTAGGCTTATTTTGCAAAAAGGAGACGATTTGAACAAAATTGCTCATAGCGTGGTTGAAATAACGTCAAAGCATGGTTAACGGTCAATTTTCGACGAAACTCGCCGATTTCACGGAATTGACGATTTTGAATCCCAGGATTGATCGAAATGATGCAAATAGCCCTAAATCGTGCGATTTACAGGATTTTTACAAAAAACTGACTGTTCTAGGACAGCCGAATTGACGATTTGGCGTTTAAGGCCCCATTAGGCTTATTTTGCTAAAAGGAGACGATTTGAACAAAATTGCTCGTGGCGTTGTTGAAATAACGTCAAAGCATGGTTAAAGGTCAATTTCCGACGGAACTGGCCGATTTCACGGAATTGACGATTTTGAAACCCAGGATTGATAGAAATAGCCCTAAATCGTGCGATTTACAGGATTTGCACAAAAACTGACTGTTCTAGGACAGCCGAATTGGCGATTTGTCGTTTATGGCCCCATTAGGCTTATTTTGCTAAAAGGAGACGATTTGAACAAAATTGCTCGTAGCGTTGTTGAAATAACGTCAAACCATGGTTAACGGTCAATTTCCGACGAAACTCGCCGATTTCACGGAATTGACTATTTTGAAACCAGGATTGATAGAAATAGCCCTAAATCGTGCGATTTACAGGATTTTTACAAAAAACTGACTGTTCTAGGACAGCCGAATTGACGATTTGGCGTTTAAGGCCCCATTAGGCTTATTTTGCTGAAAGGAAATGATTTGAACAAAATTTCTCGTAACGTTGTTGAAATAACGTCAAAGCATGGTTAACGGTCAATTTCCGACGAAACTCGCCGATTTCACGGAATTGACGATTTCTAAGCTCAGGATTGATCGAAATGATGGAAATAGCCCTAAATCGTTTGATTTACAGGATTTGGACAAAAACTGACTGTTCTAGGACAGCCGAATTGGCGATTTGTCGTTTATGGCCCCATGAGGCTTATTTTGCTAAAAGGAGGCGATTTGAACAAAATTGCTCGTAACGTTGTTGAAATAACGTCAAAGCATGGTTAACGGTCAATTTCCGACGAAACTCGCCGATTTCACGGAATTGACGATTTTGAAACCCAGGATTGATAGAAATAGCCCTAAATCGTGCGATTTACAGGATTTGCACAAAAACTGACTGTTCTAGGACAGCCGAATTGGCGATTTGTCGTTTATGGCCCCATTAGGCTTATTTTGCTAAAAGGAGACGATTTGAACAAAATTGCTCGTAGCGTTGTTGAAATAACGTCAAACCATGGTTAACGGTCAATTTCCGACGAAACTCGCCGATTTCACGGAATTGACTATTTTGAAACCCAGGATTGATAGAAATAGCCCTAAATCGTGCGATTTACAGGATTTTTACAAAAAACTGACTGTTCTAGGACAGCCGAATTGACGATTTGGCGTTTAAGGCCCCATTAGGCTTATTTTGCTAAAAGGAGACGATTTGAACAAACTTGCTCGTGGCGTTGTTGAAATAACGTCAAAGCATGGTTAAAGGTCAATTTCCGACGGAACTGGCCGATTTCACGAATTGACGATTTGAAACCCAGGATGATAGAAATGATGCAAATAGCCCTAAATCGTGCGATTTATAGGATTTTTACAAAAAACTGACTGTTCTAGGACAGCCGAATTGACGATTTGGCGTTTAAGGCCCCATTAGGCTTATTTTGCTAACAGGAGACGATTTGAACAAACTTGCTCGTGGCGTTGTTGAAATAACGTCAAAGCATGGTTAAAGGTCAATTTCCGACGGAACTGGCCGATTTCACGGAATTGACGATTTTGAAACCCAGGATTGATAGAAATAGCCCTAAATCGTGCGATTTACAGGATTTTTACAAAAAACTGACTGTTCTAGGACAGCCGAATTGACGATTGGCGTTTAAGGCCCCATTAGGCTTATTTTGCTAAAAGGAGACGATTTGAACAAACTTGCTCGTGGCGTTGTTGAAATAACGTCAAAGCATGGTTAAAAGTCAATTTCCGACGAAACTCGCCGATTTCACGGAATTGACGATTTCTAAGCTCAGGATTGATCGAAATGATGGAAATAGCCCTAAATCGTGTGATTTACAGGATTTGGAAAAAACTGACTATTCTAGAACAGCCGAATTGACAATTTGGCGCTTAAAGCCCCATTAGGTTTATTTTGCTGAAAGGACATGATTTGAACAAAATTTCTCGTAACGTTGTTGAAATAACGTCAAAGCATGGTTAACGGTCAATTTCCGACGAAACTCGCCGATTTCACGGAATTGACGATTTTTGAAACACAGGATTGATCGAAATGATGGAAATAGCCCTAAATCGTGTGATTTACAGGATTTGGACAAAAACTGACTATTCTAGAACAGCCGAATTGACAATTTGGCGCTTAAAGCCCCATTAGGTTTATTTTGCTGAAAGGACATGATTTGAACAAAATTTCTCGTAACGTTGTTGAAATAAGGTCAAAGCATGATTAACGGTCAATTTCCGACGAACCTCGCCGATTTCACGGAATTGACGATTTTAAAACTCAGGATTGATCGAAATGATGGAAATAGCCCTAAATCGTGTGATTTACAGGATTTGTACAAAAACTGACTGTTCTAGGACAGCCGAATTGACGATTTGGCGTTTAAGGCCCCATTAGGTTTATTTTGCTGAAAGGACATGATTTGAACAAAATTTCTCGTAACGTTGTTGAAATAACGTCAAAGAATGGTTAAAGGTCAATTTCCGACGAACCTCGCCGATTTCACGGAATTGACGATTTTAAAACTCAGGATTGATCGAAATGATGGAAATAGCCCTAAATCGTGCGATTTACACGATTTGGACAAAACTGACTGTTCTACGACAGCCGAATTGGCGATTTGTCGTTTATGGCTCCATTAGGCTTATTTTGCTGAAAGGAGACGATTTGAACAAAATTGCTCGTAACGTTGTTGAAATAACGTCAAAGCATGGTTAACGGTCAATTTCCGACGAAACTCGCCGATTTCACGGAATTGACGATTTTGAAACCCAGGATTGATAGAAATAGCCCTAAATCGTGCGATTTACAGGATTTGCACAAAAACTGACTGTTCTAGGACAGCCGAATTGGCGATTTGTCGTTTATGGCCCCCATTAGGCTTATTTTGCTAAAAGGAGACGATTTGAACAAAATTGCTCGTAGCGTTGTTGAAATAACGTCAAAGCATGGTTAAAGGTCAATTTCCGACGGAACTGGCCGATTTCACGGAATTGACGATTTTGAAACCCAGGATTGATCGAAATGATGCAAATAGCCCTAAATCGTGCGATTTATAGGATTTTTACAAAAAACTGACTGTTCTAGGACAGCCGAATTGACGATTTGGCGTTTAAGGCCCCATTAGGCTTATTTTGCTAACAGGAGACGATTTGAACAAACTTGCTCGTGGCGTTGTTGAAATAACGTCAAAGCATGGTTAAAGGTCAATTTCCGACGGAACTGGCCGATTTCACGGAATTGACGATTTTGAAACCCAGGATTGATAGAAATAGCCCTAAATCGTGCGATTTACAGGATTTTTACAAAAAACTGACTGTTCTAGGACAGCCGAATTGACGATTTGGCGTTTAAGGCCCCATTAGGCTTATTTTGCTAAAAGGAGACGATTTGAACAAACTTGCTCGTGGCGTTGTTGAAATAACGTCAAAGCATGGTTAAAAGTCAATTTCCGACGAAACTCGCCGATTTCACGGAATTGACGATTTCTAAGCTCAGGATTGATCGAAATGATGGAAATAGCCCTAAATCGTGCGATTTACAGGATTTGGAAAAAAAACTGACTATTCTAGAACAGCCGAATTGACAATTTGGCGCTTAAAGCCCCATTAGGGTTTTATTTTGCTGAAAGGACATGATTTGAACAAAATTTCTCGTAACGTTGTTGAAATAACGTCAAAGCATGGTTAACGGTCAATTTCCGACGAAACTCGCCGATTTCACGGAATTGACGATTTTGAAACACAGGATTGATCGAAATGATGGAAATAGCCCTAAATCGTGTGATTTACAGGATTTGGACAAAAACTGACTATTCTAGAACAGCCGAATTGACAATTTGGCGCTTAAAGCCCCATTAGGTTTATTTTGCTGAAAGGACATGATTTGAACAAAATTTCTCGTAACGTTGTTGAAATAAGGTCAAAGCATGATTAACGGTCAATTTCCGACGAACCTCGCCGATTTCACGGAATTGACGATTTTAAAACTCAGGATTGATCGAAATGATGGAAATAGCCCTAAATCGTGTGATTTACAGGATTTGTACAAAAACTGACTGTTCTAGGACAGCCGAATTGACGATTTGGCGTTTAAGGCCCCATTAGGTTTATTTTGCTGAAAGGACATGATTTGAACAAAATTTCTCGTAACGTTGTTGAAATAACGTCAAAGAATGGTTAAAGGTCAATTTCCGACGAACCTCGCCGATTTCACGGAATTGACGATTTTAAAACTCAGGATTGATCGAAATGATGGAAATAGCCCTAAATCGTGCGATTTACACGATTTGGACAAAAACTGACTGTTCTACGACAGCCGAATTGGCGATTTGTCGTTTATGGCTCCATTAGGCTTATTTTGCTGAAAGGAGACGATTTGAACAAAATTGCTCGTAACGTTGTTGAAATAACGTCAAAGCATGGTTAACGGTCAATTTCCGAGGAACCTCGCCGATTTCACGGAATTGACGATTTTAAAACTTAGGATTGATCGAAATGATGGAAATAGCCCTAAATCGTGTGATTTACAGGATTTGGACAAATACAGACTATTCTAGAACAGCCGAATTGACGATTTGGCGCTTAAAGCCCCATTAGGTTTATTTTGCTGAAAGGACACGATTTGAACAAAATTGCTCGTGGTGTTGTTGAAATAACGTCAAAGCATGGTTAACGGTCAATTTCCGACGGATCTGGCCGATTTCACGGAATTGACGATTTTGAATCCCAGGATTGATCGAAATGATGCAAATAGCCCTAAATCGTGCGATTTACAGGATTTTTACAAAAAACTGACTGTTCTAGGACAGCCGAATTGACGATTTGGCGTTTAAGGCCCCATTAGGCTTATTTTGCTAAAAGGAGACGATTTGAACAAAATTGCTCGTGGCGTTGTTGAAATAACGTCAAAGCATGGTTAAAGGTCAATTTCCGACGGAACTGGCCGATTTCACGGAATTGACGATTTTGAAACCCAGGATTGATAGAAATAGCCCTAAATCGTGCGATTTACAGGATTTGGACAAAAACTCACTGTTCTAGGACAGCCGAATTGGCGATTTGTCGTTTATGGCCCCATGAGGCTTATTTTGCTGAAAGGAAATGATTTGAACAAAATTTCTCGTAACGTTGTTGAAATAACGTCAAAGCATGGTTAACGGTCAATTTCCGACGAAACTCGCCGATTTCACGGAATTGACGATTTCTAAGCTCAGGATTGATCGAAATGATGGAAATAGCCCTAAATCGTTTGATTTACAGGATTTGGACAAAAACTGACTGTTCTAGGACAGCCGAATTGGCGATTTGTCGTTTATGGCCCCATGAGGCTTATTTTGCTAAAAGGAGGCGATTTGAACAAAATTGCTCGTAACGTTGTTGAAATAACGTCAAAGCATGGTTAACGGTCAATTTCCGACGAAACTCGCCGATTTCACGGAATTGACGATTTTGAAACCCAGGATTGATAGAAATAGCCCTAAATCGTGCGATTTACAGGATTTGCACAAAAACTGACTGTTCTAGGACAGCCGAATTGGCGATTTGTCGTTTATGGCCCCATTAGGCTTATTTTGCTAAAAGGAGACGATTTGAACAAAATTGCTCGTAGCGTTGTTGAAATAACGTCAAACCATGGTTAACGGTCAATTTCCGACGAAACTCGCCGATTTCACGGAATTGACTATTTTGAAACCCAGGATTGATAGAAATAGCCCTAAATCGTGCGATTTACAGGATTTTTACAAAAAACTGACTGTTCTAGGACAGCCGAATTGACGATTTGGCGTTTAAGGCCCCATTAGGCTTATTTTGCTAAAAGGAGACGATTTGAACAAAATTGCTCGTGGCGTTGTTGAAATAACGTCAAAGCATGGTTAACGGTCAATTTCCGACGGATCTGGCCGATTTCACGGAATTGACGATTTCTAAGCTCAGGATTGATCGAAATGATGGAAATAGCCCTAAATCGTGCGATTTACACGATTTGGACAAAAACTGACTGTTCTACGACAGCCGAATTGGCGATTTGTCGTTTATGGCTCCATTAGGCTTATTTTGCTGAAAGGAGACGATTTGAACAAAATTGCTCGTAACGTTGTTGAAATAACGTCAAAGCATGGTTAACGGTCAATTTCCGACGGAACTGGCCGATTTCACGGAATTGACGATTTTGAAACCCAGGATTGATAGAAATAGCCCTAAATCGTGCGATTTACAGGATTTGGACAAAAAGTGACTGTTCTAAGACAGCCGAATTGGCAATTTGTCGTTTATGGCCCCATTAGGCTTATTTTGCTAAAAGGAGACGATTTGAACAAACTTGCTCGTGGCGTTGTTGAAATAACGTCAAAGCATGGTTAAAGGTCAATTTCCGACGGATCTGGCCGATTTCACGGAATTGATGATTTCTAAGCTCAGGATTGATCGAAATGATGGAAATAGCCCTAAATCGTGCGATTTACACGATTTGGACAAAAACTGACTGTTCTAGGACAGCCGAATTGGCGATTTGTCGTTTATGGCCCCATTAGGTTTATTTTGCTGAAAGGACATGATTTGAACAAAATTTCTCGTAACGTTGTTGAAATAACGTCAAAGAATGGTTAAAGGTCAATTTCCGACGAACCTCGCCGATTTCACGGAATTGACGATTTTAAAACTCAGGATTGATCGAAATGATGGAAATAGCCCTAAATCGTGCGATTTACACGATTTGGACAAAAACTGACTGTTCTACGACAGCCGAATTGGCGATTTGTCGTTTATGGCTCCATTAGGCTTATTTTGCTGAAAGGAGACGATTTGAACAAAATTGCTCGTAACGTTGTTGAAATAACGTCAAAGCATGGTTAACGGTCAATTTCCGAGGAACCTCGCCGATTTCACGGAATTGACGATTTTAAAACTTAGGATTGATCGAAATGATGGAAATAGCCCTAAATCGTGTGATTTACAGGATTTGGACAAATACAGACTATTCTAGAACAGCCGAATTGACGATTTGGCGCTTAAAGCCCCATTAGGTTTATTTTGCTGAAAGGACACGATTTGAACAAAATTGCTCGTGGTGTTGTTGAAATAACGTCAAAGCATGGTTAACGGTCAATTTCCGACGGATCTGGCCGATTTCACGGAATTGACGATTTTGAATCCCAGGATTGATCGAAATGATGCAAATAGCCCTAAATCGTGCGATTTACAGGATTTTTACAAAAAACTGACTGTTCTAGGACAGCCGAATTGACGATTTGGCGTTTAAGGCCCCATTAGGCTTATTTTGCTAAAAGGAGACGATTTGAACAAAATTGCTCGTGGCGTTGTTGAAATAACGTCAAAGCATGGTTAAAGGTCAATTTCCGACGGAACTGGCCGATTTCACGGAATTGACGATTTTGAAACCCAGGATTGATAGAAATAGCCCTAAATCGTGCGATTTACAGGATTTGGACAAAAACTCACTGTTCTAGGACAGCCGAATTGGCGATTTGTCGTTTATGGCCCCATGAGGCTTATTTTGCTGAAAGGAAATGATTTGAACAAAATTTCTCGTAACGTTGTTGAAATAACGTCAAAGCATGGTTAACGGTCAATTTCCGACGAAACTCGCCGATTTCACGGAATTGACGATTTCTAAGCTCAGGATTGATCGAAATGATGGAAATAGCCCTAAATCGTTTGATTTACAGGATTTGGACAAAAACTGACTGTTCTAGGACAGCCGAATTGGCGATTTGTCGTTTATGGCCCCATGAGGCTTATTTTGCTAAAAGGAGGCGATTTGAACAAAATTGCTCGTAACGTTGTTGAAATAACGTCAAAGCATGGTTAACGGTCAATTTCCGACGAAACTCGCCGATTTCACGGAATTGACGATTTTGAAACCCAGGATTGATAGAAATAGCCCTAAATCGTGCGATTTACAGGATTTGCACAAAAACTGACTGTTCTAGGACAGCCGAATTGGCGATTTGTCGTTTATGGCCCCATTAGGCTTATTTTGCTAAAAGGAGACGATTTGAACAAAATTGCTCGTAGCGTTGTTGAAATAACGTCAAACCATGGTTAACGGTCAATTTCCGACGAAACTCGCCGATTTCACGGAATTGACTATTTTGAAACCCAGGATTGATAGAAATAGCCCTAAATCGTGCGATTTACAGGATTTTTACAAAAAACTGACTGTTCTAGGACAGCCGAATTGACGATTTGGCGTTTAAGGCCCCATTAGGCTTATTTTGCTAAAAGGAGACGATTTGAACAAAATTGCTCGTGGCGTTGTTGAAATAACGTCAAAGCATGGTTAACGGTCAATTTCCGACGGATCTGGCCGATTTCACGGAATTGACGATTTCTAAGCTCAGGATTGATCGAAATGATGGAAATAGCCCTAAATCGTGCGATTTACACGATTTGGACAAAAACTGACTGTTCTACGACAGCCGAATTGGCGATTTGTCGTTTATGGCTCCATTAGGCTTATTTTGCTGAAAGGAGACGATTTGAACAAAATTGCTCGTAACGTTGTTGAAATAACGTCAAAGCATGGTTAACGGTCAATTTCCGACGGAACTGGCCGATTTCACGGAATTGACGATTTTGAAACCCAGGATTGATAGAAATAGCCCTAAATCGTGCGATTTACAGGATTTGGACAAAAAGTGACTGTTCTAAGACAGCCGAATTGGCAATTTGTCGTTTATGGCCCCATTAGGCTTATTTTGCTAAAAGGAGACGATTTGAACAAACTTGCTCGTGGCGTTGTTGAAATAACGTCAAAGCATGGTTAAAGGTCAATTTCCGACGGATCTGGCCGATTTCACGGAATTGATGATTTCTAAGCTCAGGATTGATCGAAATGATGGAAATAGCCCTAAATCGTGCGATTTACACGATTTGGACAAAAACTGACTGTTCTAGGACAGCCGAATTGGCGATTTGTCGTTTATGGCCCCATTAGGTTTATTTTGCTGAAAGGACATGATTTGAACAAAATTTCTCGTAACGTTGTTGAAATAACGTCAAAGCATGGTTAACGGTCAATTTCCGACGAAACTCGCCGATTTCACGGAATTGACGATTTTGAAACACAGGATTGATCGAAATGATGGAAATAGCCCTAAATCGTGTGATTTACAGGATTTGGACAAAAACTGACTATTCTAGAACAGCCGAATTGACAATTTGGCGCTTAAAGCCCCATTAGGTTTATTTTGCTGAAAGGACATGATTTGAACAAAATTTCTCGTAACGTTGTTGAAATAAGGTCAAAGCATGATTAACGGTCAATTTCCGACGAACCTCGCCGATTTCACGGAATTGACGATTTTAAAACTCAGGATTGATCGAAATGATGGAAATAGCCCTAAATCGTGTGATTTACAGGATTTGTACAAAAACTGACTGTTCTAGGACAGCCGAATTGACGATTTGGCGTTTAAGGCCCCATTAGGTTTATTTTGCTGAAAGGACATGATTTGAACAAAATTTCTCGTAACGTTGTTGAAATAACGTCAAAGAATGGTTAAAGGTCAATTTCCGACGAACCTCGCCGATTTCACGGAATTGACGATTTTAAAACTCAGGATTGATCGAAATGATGGAAATAGCCCTAAATCGTGCGATTTACACGATTTGGACAAAAACTGACTGTTCTACGACAGCCGAATTGGCGATTTGTCGTTTATGGCTCCATTAGGCTTATTTTGCTGAAAGGAGACGATTTGAACAAAATTGCTCGTAACGTTGTTGAAATAACGTCAAAGCATGGTTAACGGTCAATTTCCGACGAACCTCGCCGATTTCACGGAATTGACGATTTTAAAACTTAGGATTGATCGAAATGATGGAAATAGCCCTAAATCGTGTGATTTACAGGATTTGGACAAAAACAGACTATTCTAGAACAGCCGAATTGACGATTTGGCGCTTAAAGCCCCATTAGGTTTATTTTGCTGAAAGGACACGATTTGAACAAAATTGCTCGTGGTGTTGTTGAAATAACGTCAAAGCATGGTTAACGGTCAATTTCCGACGGATCTGGCCGATTTCACGGAATTGACGATTTCTAAGCTCAGGATTGATCGAAATGATGGAAATAGCCCTAAATCGTGCGATTTACACGATTTGGACAAAAACTGACTGTTCTACGACAGCCGAATTGGCGATTTGTCGTTTATGGCTCCATTAGGCTTATTTTGCTGAAAGGAGACGATTTGAACAAAATTGCTCGTAACGTTGTTGAAATAACGTCAAAGCATGGTTAACGGTCAATTTCCGACGGAACTGGCCGATTTCACGGAATTGACGATTTTGAAACCCAGGATTGATAGAAATAGCCCTAAATCGTGCGATTTACAGGATTTGGACAAAAAGTGACTGTTCTAGGACAGCCGAATTGGCGATTTGTCGTTTATGGCCCCATTAGGCTTATTTTGCTAGAAGGAGACGATTTGGACAAAATTGCTCGTAGCATTGTTGAAATTACGTCAAAACATGGTTAACGGTCAATTTCCGACGAAACTCGCCGATTTCACGGAATTGACGATTTCTAAGCTCAGGATTGATCGAAATGATGGAAATAGCCCTAAATCGTGCGATTTACACGATTTGGACAAAAACTGACTGTTCTAGGACAGCCGAATTGGCGATTTGTCGTTTATGGCCCCATTAGGCTTATTTTGCTAGAAGGAGACGATTTGGACAAAATTGCTCGTAGCATTGTTGAAATTACGTCAAAACATGGTTAACGGTCAATTTCCGACGAAACTCGCCGATTTCACGGAATTGACGATTTCTAAGCTCAGGATTGATCGAAATGATGGAAATAGCCCTAAATCGTGCGATTTACACGATTTGGACAAAAACTGACTGTTCTAGGACAGCCGAATTGGCGATTTGTCGTTTATGGCCCCATGAGGCTTATTTTGCTAAAAGGAGGCGATTTGAACAAAATTGCTCGTAACGTTGTTGAAATATCGTCAAAGCATGGTTAAAGGTCAATTTCCGACGGAACTGGCCGATTTCACGGAATTGACGATTTTGAAACCCAGGATTGATAGAAATAGCCCTAAATCGTGCGATTTACAGGATTTTTACAAAAAACTGACTGTTCTAGGACAGCCGAATTGACGATTTGGCGTTTAAGGCCCCATTAGGTTTATTTTGCTGAAAGGACATGATTTGAACAAAATTTCTCGTAACGTTGTTGAAATAACGTCAAAGCATGGTTAACGGTCAATTTCCGACGAAACTCGCCGATTTCACGGAATTGACGATTTTGAAACACAGGATTGATCGAAATGATGGAAATAGCCCTAAATCGTGTGATTTACAGGATTTGGACAAAAACTGACTATTCTAGAACAGCCGAATTGACGATTTGGCGTTTAAGGCCCCATTAGGCTTATTTTGCTAAAAGGAGACGATTTGAACAAAATTGCTCGTAGCGTTGTTGAAATAACGTCAAAACATGGTTAACGGTCAATTTCCGACGAAACTCGCCGATTTCACGGAATTGACGATTTCTAAGCGCAGGATTGATCGAAATGATGGAAATAGCCCTAAATCGTTTGATTTACACGATTTGGACAAAAACTGACTGTTCTACGACAGCCGAATTGACGATTTGGCGTTTAAGGCCCCATTAGGTTTATTTTGCTGAAAGGACATGATTTGAACAAAATTTCTCGTAACGTTGTTGAAATAACGTCAAAGCATGGTTAACGGTCAATTTCCGACGAAACTCGCCGATTTCACGGAATTGACGATTTTGAAACACAGGATTGATCGAAATGATGGAAATAGCCCTAAATCGTGTGATTTACAGGATTTGGACAAAAACTGACTGTTCTAGGACAGCCGAATTGACAATTTGGCGCTTAAAGCCCCATTAGGTTTATTTTGCTGAAAGGACATGATTTGAACAAAATTTCTCGTAACGTTGTTGAAATAACGTCAAAGCATGGTTAACGGTCAATTTCCGACGAAACTGGCCGATTTCACGGAATTGACGATTTTGAAACCCAGGATTGATAGAAATAGCCCTAAATCGTGTGATTTACATGATTTGGACAAAAACTGACTATTCTAGAACAGCCGAATTGACGATTTGGCGCTTAAAGCCCCATTAGGTTTATTCTGCTGAAAGGACATGATTAGAACAAAATTTCTCGTAACGTTGTTGAAATAACGTCAAAGCATGGTTAACGGTCAATTTCCGACGAAACTCGACGATTTCACGGAATTGACGATTTTAAAACTCAGGATTGATCGAAATGATGGAAATAGCCCTAAATCGTGCGATTTACACGATTTGGACAAAAACTGACTGTTCTACGACAGCCGAATTGGCGATTTGTCGTTTATGGCCCCATTAGGCTTATTTTGCAAAAAGGAGACGATTTGAACAAAATTGCTCATAGCGTGGTTGAAATAACGTCAAAGCATGGTTAACGGTCAATTTTCGACGAAACTCGCCGATTTCACGGAATTGACGATTTTGAATCCCAGGATTGATCGAAATGATGCAAATAGCCCTAAATCGTGCGATTTACAGGATTTTTACAAAAAACTGACTGTTCTAGGACAGCCGAATTGACGATTTGGCGTTTAAGGCCCCATTAGGCTTATTTTGCTAAAAGGAGACGATTTGAACAAAATTGCTCGTGGCGTTGTTGAAATAACGTCAAAGCATGGTTAAAGGTCAATTTCCGACGGAACTGGCCGATTTCACGGAATTGACGATTTTGAAACCCAGGATTGATAGAAATAGCCCTAAATCGTGCGATTTACAGGATTTGCACAAAAACTGACTGTTCTAGGACAGCCGAATTGACGATTTGGCGTTTAAGGCCCCATTAGGTTTATTTTGCTGAAAGGACATGATTTGAACAAAATTTCTCGTAACGTTGTTGAAATAACGTCAAAGAATGGTTAAAGGTCAATTTCCGACGAACCTCGCCGATTTCACGGAATTGACGATTTTAAAACTCAGGATTGATCGAAATGATGGAAATAGCCCTAAATCGTGCGATTTACAGGATTTTTACAAAAAACTGACTGTTCTAGGACAGCCGAATTGACGATTTGGCGTTTAAGGCCCCATTAGGCTTATTTTGCTAAAAGGAGACGATTTGAACAAAATTGCTCGTGGCGTTGTTGAAATAACGTCAAAGCATGGTTAAAGGTCAATTTCCGACGGAACTGGCCGATTTCACGGAATTGACGATTTTGAAACCCAGGATTGATAGAAATAGCCCTAAATCGTGCGATTTACAGGATTTGCACAAAAACTGACTGTTCTAGGACAGCCGAATTGACGATTTGGCGTTTAAGGCCCCATTAGGTTTATTTTGCTGAAAGGACATGATTTGAACAAAATTTCTCGTAACGTTGTTGAAATAACGTCAAAGAATGGTTAAAGGTCAATTTCCGACGAACCTCGCCGATTTCACGGAATTGACGATTTTAAAACTCAGGATTGATCGAAATGATGGAAATAGCCCTAAATCGTGCGATTTACACGATTTGGACAAAAACTGACTGTTCTACGACAGCCGAATTGGCGATTTGTCGTTTATGGCTCCATTAGGCTTATTTTGCTGAAAGGAGACGATTTGAACAAAATTGCTCGTAACGTTGTTGAAATAACGTCAAAGCATGGTTAACGGTCAATTTCCGACGAACCTCGCCGATTTCACGGAATTGACGATTTTAAAACTTAGGATTGATCGAAATGATGGAAATAGCCCTAAATCGTGTGATTTACAGGATTTGGACAAAAACAGACTATTCTAGAACAGCCGAATTGACGATTTGGCGCTTAAAGCCCCATTAGGTTTATTTTGCTGAAAGGACACGATTTGAACAAAATTGCTCGTGGTGTTGTTGAAATAACGTCAAAGCATGGTTAACGGTCAATTTCCGACGGATCTGGCCGATTTCACGGAATTGACGATTTCTAAGCTCAGGATTGATCGAAATGATGGAAATAGCCCTAAATCGTGCGATTTACACGATTTGGACAAAAACTGACTGTTCTACGACAGCCGAATTGGCGATTTGTCGTTTATGGCTCCATTAGGCTTATTTTGCTGAAAGGAGACGATTTGAACAAAATTGCTCGTAACGTTGTTGAAATAACGTCAAAGCATGGTTAACGGTCAATTTCCGACGGAACTGGCCGATTTCACGGAATTGACGATTTTGAAACCCAGGATTGATAGAAATAGCCCTAAATCGTGCGATTTACAGGATTTGGACAAAAAGTGACTGTTCTAGGACAGCCGAATTGGCGATTTGTCGTTTATGGCCCCATTAGGCTTATTTTGCTAGAAGGAGACGATTTGGACAAAATTGCTCGTAGCATTGTTGAAATTACGTCAAAACATGGTTAACGGTCAATTTCCGACGAAACTCGCCGATTTCACGGAATTGACGATTTCTAAGCTCAGGATTGATCGAAATGATGGAAATAGCCCTAAATCGTGCGATTTACACGATTTGGACAAAAACTGACTGTTCTAGGACAGCCGAATTGGCGATTTGTCGTTTATGGCCCCATTAGGCTTATTTTGCTAGAAGGAGACGATTTGGACAAAATTGCTCGTAGCATTGTTGAAATTACGTCAAAACATGGTTAACGGTCAATTTCCGACGAAACTCGCCGATTTCACGGAATTGACGATTTCTAAGCTCAGGATTGATCGAAATGATGGAAATAGCCCTAAATCGTGCGATTTACACGATTTGGACAAAAACTGACTGTTCTAGGACAGCCGAATTGGCGATTTGTCGTTTATGGCCCCATGAGGCTTATTTTGCTAAAAGGAGGCGATTTGAACAAAATTGCTCGTAACGTTGTTGAAATATCGTCAAAGCATGGTTAAAGGTCAATTTCCGACGGAACTGGCCGATTTCACGGAATTGACGATTTTGAAACCCAGGATTGATAGAAATAGCCCTAAATCGTGTGATTTACATGATTTGGACAAAAACTGACTATTCTAGAACAGCCGAATTGACGATTTGGCGCTTAAAGCCCCATTAGGTTTATTCTGCTGAAAGGACATGATTAGAACAAAATTTCTCGTAACGTTGTTGAAATAACGTCAAAGCATGGTTAACGGTCAATTTCCGACGAAACTCGACGATTTCACGGAATTGACGATTTTGAATCCCAGGATTGATCGAAATGATACAAATAGCCCTAAATCGTGCGATTTACAGGATTTGGACAAAAAGTGACTATTCTAGAACAGCCGAATTGACGATTTGGCGTTTAAGGCCCCATTAGGCTTATTTTGCTAAAAGGAGACGATTTGAACAAACTTGCTCGTGGCGTTGTTGAAATAACGTCAAAGCATGGTTAAAGGTCAATTTCCGACGGAACTGGCCGATTTCACGGAATTGACTATTTTGAAACCCAGGATTGATAGAAATATTCCTAAATCGTGCGATTTACAGGATTTGCACAAAAACTGACTGTTCTAGGACAGCCGAATTGGCGATTTGTCGTTTATGGCCCTATTAGGCTTATTTTGCTAAAAGGAGACGATTTGAACAAAATTGCTCGTAGCGTTGTTGAAATAACGTCAAAACATGGTTAACGGTCAATTTCCGACGAAACTCGCCGATTTCACGGAATTGACGATTTCAAAGCTCAGGATTGATCGAAATGATGGAAATAGCCCTAAATCGTGTGATTTACAGGATTTGGAAAAAAACTGACTATTCTAGAACAGCCGAATTGACAATTTGGCGCTTAAAGCCCCATTAGGTTTATTTTGCTGAAAGGACATGATTTGAACAAAATTTCTCGTAACGTTGTTGAAATAACGTCAAAGCATGGTTAACGGTCAATTTCCGACGAAACTGGCCGATTTCACGGAATTGACGATTTTGAAACCCAGGATTGATAGAAATAGCCCTAAATCGTGTGATTTACATGATTTGGACAAAAACTGACTATTCTAGAACAGCCGAATTGACGATTTGGCGCTTAAAGCCCCATTAGGTTTATTCTGCTGAAAGGACATGATTAGAACAAAATTTCTCGTAACGTTGTTGAAATAACGTCAAAGCATGGTTAACGGTCAATTTCCGACGAAACTCGACGATTTCACGGAATTGACGATTTTTAAGCTCAGGATTGATCGAAATGATGGAAATAGCCCTAAATCGTTTGATTTATAGGATTTGGACAAAAACTGACTGTTCTAGGACAGCCGAATTGGCGATTTGTCGTTTATGGCCCCATGAGGCTAATTTTGCTAAAAGGAGGCGATTTGAACAAAATTGCTCGTAACGTTGTTGAAATATCGTCAAAGCATGGTTAAAGGTCAATTTCCGACAAAACTCGACGATTTCACGGAATTGACGATTTTGAAACCCAGGATTGATCGAAATGATGCAAATAGCCCTAAATCGTGCGATTTACAGGATTTTTACAAAAAACTGTCTGTTCTAGGACAGCCGAATTGACGATTTGGCGTTTAAGGCCCCATTAGGCTTATTTTGCTAAAAGGAGACGATTTGAACAAAATTGCTCGTGGCGTTGTTGAAATAACGTCAAAGCATGGTTAAAGGTCAATTTCCGACGGAACTGGCCGATTTCACGGAATTGACGATTTTGAAACCCAGGATTGATAGAAATAGCCCTAAATCGTGCGATTTACAGGATTTTTACAAAAAACTGACTGTTCTAGGACAGCCAAATTGACGATTTGGCGTTTAAGGCCCCATTAGGCTTATTTTGCTAAAAGGAGACGATTTGAACAAAATTGCTCGTGGCGTTGTTGAAATAACGTCAAAGCATGGTTAAAGGTCAATTTCCGACGGAACTGGACGATTTCACGGAATTGACGATTTTGAAACCCAGGATTGATAGAAATAGCCCTAAATCGTGCGATTTACAGGATTTGGACAAAAACTCACTGTTCTAGGACAGCCGAATTGGCGATTTGTCGTTTATGGCCCCATGAGGCTTATTTTGCTGAAAGGACATGATTTGAACAAAATTTCTCGTAACGTTGTTGAAATAACGTCAAAGCATGGTTAACGGTCAATTTCCGACGAAACTCGCCGATTTCACGGAATTGACGATTTTGAAACACAGGATTGATCGAAATGATGGAAATAGCCCTAAATCGTGTGATTTACAGGATTTGGACAAAAACTGACTATTCTAGAACAGCCGAATTGACAATTTGGCGCTTAAAGCCCCATTAGGTTTATTTTGCTGAAAGGACATGATTTGAACAAAATTTCTCGTAACGTTGTTGAAATAAGGTCAAAGCATGATTAACGGTCAATTTCCGACGAACCTCGCCGATTTCACGGAATTGACGATTTTAAAACTCAGGATTGATCGAAATGATGGAAATAGCCCTAAATCGTGTGATTTACAGGATTTGGACAAAAACTGACTATTCTAGAACAGCCGAATTGACGATTTGGCGTTTAAGGCCCCATTAGGCTTATTTTGCTAAAAGGAGACGATTTGAACAAACTTGCTCGTGGCGTTGTTGAAATAACGTCAAAGCATGGTTAAAGGTCAATTTCCGACGGAACTGGCCGATTTCACGGAAATGACGGTTTCTAAGCTCAGGATTGATCGAAATGATGGAAATAGCCCTAAATCGTGTGATTTACAGGATTTGTACAAAAACTGACTGTTCTAGGACAGCCGAATTGACGATTTGGCGTTTAAGGCCCCATTAGGTTTATTTTGCTGAAAGGACATGATTTGAACAAAATTTCTCGTAACGTTGTTGAAATAACGTCAAAGAATGGTTAAAGGTCAATTTCCGACGAAACTCGCCGATTTCACGGAATTGACGATTTTGAAACACAGGATTGATCGAAATGATGGAAATAGCCCTAAATCGTGTGATTTACAGGATTTGGACAAAAACTGACTATTCTAGAACAGCCGAATTGACAATTTGGCGCTTAAAGCCCCATTAGGTTTATTTTGCTGAAAGGACATGATTTGAACAAAATTTCTCGTAACGTTGTTGAAATAAGGTCAAAGCATGATTAACGGTCAATTTCCGACGAACCTCGCCGATTTCACGGAATTGACGATTTTAAAACTCAGGATTGATCGAAATGATGGAAATAGCCCTAAATCGTGTGATTTACAGGATTTGGACAAAAACTGACTATTCTAGAACAGCCGAATTGACGATTTGGCGTTTAAGGCCCCATTAGGCTTATTTTGCTAAAAGGAGACGATTTGAACAAACTTGCTCGTGGCGTTGTTGAAATAACGTCAAAGCATGGTTAAAGGTCAATTTCCGACGGAACTGGCCGATTTCACGGAATTGACTATTTTGAAACCCAGGATTGATAGAAATAGCCCTAAATCGTGCGATTTACAGGATTTGCACAAAAACTGACTGTTCTAGGACAGCCGAATTGGCGATTTGTCGTTTATGGCCCCATTAGGCTTATTTTGCTAAAAGGAGACGATTTGAACAAAATTGCTCGTAGCGTTGTTGAAATAACGTCAAAACATGGTTAACGGTCAATTTCCGACGAAACTCGCCGATTTCACGGAATTGACGATTTCTAAGCGCAGGATTGATCGAAATGATGGAAATAGCCCTAAATCGTTTGATTTACAGGATTTGGACAAAAACTGACTGTTCTAGGACAGCCGAATTGACAATTTGGCGCTTAAAGCCCCATTAGGTTTATTTTGCTGAAAGGACATGATTTGAACAAAATTTCTCGTAACGTTGTTGAAATAACGTCAAAGCATGGTTAACGGTCAATTTCCGACGAAACTGGCCGATTTCACGGAATTGACGATTTTGAAACACAGGATTGATCGAAATGATGGAAATAGCCCTAAATCGTGTGATTTACAGGATTTGGACAAAAACTGACTATTCTAGAACAGCCGAATTGACAATTTGGCGCTTAAAGCCCCATTAGGTTTATTTTGCTGAAAGGACATGATTTGAACAAAATTTCTCGTAACGTTGTTGAAATAACGTCAAAGCATGGTTAACGGTCAATTTCCGACGAAACTGGCCGATTTCACGGAATTGACGATTTTGAAACACAGGATTGATCGAAATGATGGAAATAGCCCTAAATCGTGTGATTTACAGGATTTGGACAAAAACTGACTATTCTAGAACAGCCGAATTGACAATTTGGCGCTTAAAGCCCCATTAGGTTTATTTTGCTGAAAGGACATGATTTGAACAAAATTTCTCGTAACGTTGTTGAAATAACGTCAAAGCATGGTTAACGGTCAATTTCCGACGAAACTCGCCGATTTCACGGAATTGACGATTTTGAAACACAGGATTGATCGAAATGATGGAAATAGCCCTAAATCGTGTGATTTACAGGATTTGGACAAAAACTGACTATTCTAGAACAGCCGAATTGACAATTTGGCGCTTAAAGCCCCATTAGGTTTATTTTGCTGAAAGGACATGATTTGAACAAAATTTCTCGTAACGTTGTTGAAATAACGTCAAAGCATGGTTAACGGTCAATTTCCGACGAAACTGGCCGATTTCACGGAATTGACGATTTTGAAACCCAGGATTGATAGAAATAGCCCTAAATCGTGTGATTTACATGATTTGGACAAAAACTGACTATTCTAGAACAGCCGAATTGACGATTTGGCGCTTAAAGCCCCATTAGGTTTATTCTGCTGAAAGGACATGATTAGAACAAAATTTCTCGTAACGTTTTTGAAATAACGTCAAAGCATGGTTAACGGTCAATTTCCGACGAAACTCGACGATTTCACGGAATTGACGATTTTAAAACTCAGGATTGATCGAAATGATGGAAATAGCCCTAAATCGTGCGATTTACACGATTTGGACAAAAACTGACTGTTCTACGACAGCCGAATTGGCGATTTGTCGTTTATGGCCCCATTAGGCTTATTTTGCAAAAAGGAGACGATTTGAACAAAATTGCTCATAGCGTGGTTGAAATAACGTCAAAGCATGGTTAACGGTCAATTTTCGACGAAACTCGCCGATTTCACGGAATTGACGATTTTGAATCCCAGGATTGATCGAAATGATGCAAATAGCCCTAAATCGTGCGATTTACAGGATTTTTACAAAAAACTGACTGTTCTAGGACAGCCGAATTGACGATTTGGCGTTTAAGGCCCCATTAGGCTTATTTTGCTAAAAGGAGACGATTTGAACAAAATTGCTCGTGGCGTTGTTGAAATAACGTCAAAGCATGGTTAAAGGTCAATTTCCGACGGAACTGGCCGATTTCACGGAAATGACGATTTTGAAACCCAGGATTGATAGAAATAGCCCTAAATCGTGCGATTTACAGGATTTGCACAAAAACTGACTGTTTTAGGACAGCCGAATTGGCGATTTGTCGTTTATGGCCCCATTAGGCTTATTTTGCTAAAAGGAGACGATTTGAACAAAAATTGCTCGTAGCGTTGTTGAAATAACGTCAAACCATGGTTAACGGTCAATTTCCGACGAAACTCGCCGATTTCACGGAATTGACTATTTTGAAACCCAGGATTGATAGAAATAGCCCTAAATCGTGCGATTTACAGGATTTTTACAAAAAACTGACTGTTCTAGGACAGCCGAATTGACGATTTGGCGTTTAAGGCCCCATTAGGCTTATTTTGCTGAAAGGAAATGATTTGAACAAAATTTCTCGTAACGTTGTTGAAATAACGTCAAAGCATGGTTAACGGTCAATTTCCGACGAAACTCGCCGATTTCACGGAATTGACGATTTCTAAGCTCAGGATTGATCGAAATGATGGAAATAGCCCTAAATCGTTTGATTTACAGGATTTGGACAAAAACTGACTGTTCTAGGACAGCCGAATTGGCGATTTGTCGTTTATGGCCCCATGAGGCTTATTTTGCTAAAAGGAGGCGATTTGAACAAAATTGCTCGTAACGTTGTTGAAATAACGTCAAAGCATGGTTAACGGTCAATTTCCGACGAAACTCGCCGATTTCACGGAATTGACGATTTTGAAACCCAGGATTGATAGAAATAGCCCTAAATCGTGCGATTTACAGGATTTGCACAAAAACTGACTGTTCTAGGACAGCCGAATTGGCGATTTGTCGTTTATGGCCCCATTAGGCTTATTTTGCTAAAAGGAGACGATTTGAACAAAATTGCTCGTAGCGTTGTTGAAATAACGTCAAACCATGGTTAACGGTCAATTTCCGACGAAACTCGCCGATTTCACGGAATTGACTATTTTGAAACCCAGGATTGATAGAAATAGCCCTAAATCGTGCGATTTACAGGATTTTTACAAAAAACTGACTGTTCTAGGACAGCCGAATTGACGATTTGGCGTTTAAGGCCCCATTAGGCTTATTTTGCTAAAAGGAGACGATTTGAACAAACTTGCTCGTGGCGTTGTTGAAATAACGTCAAAGCATGGTTAAAGGTCAATTTCCGACGGAACTGGCCGATTTCACGGAATTGACGATTTTGAAACCCAGGATTGATAGAAATGATGCAAATAGCCCTAAATCGTGCGATTTATAGGATTTTTACAAAAAACTGACTGTTCTAGGACAGCCGAATTGACGATTTGGCGTTTAAGGCCCCATTAGGCTTATTTTGCTAACAGGAGACGATTTGAACAAACTTGCTCGTGGCGTTGTTGAAATAACGTCAAAGCATGGTTAAAGGTCAATTTCCGACGGAACTGGCCGATTTCACGGAATTGACGATTTTGAAACCCAGGATTGATAGAAATAGCCCTAAATCGTGCGATTTACAGGATTTTTACAAAAAACTGACTGTTCTAGGACAGCCGAATTGACGATTTGGCGTTTAAGGCCCCATTAGGCTTATTTTGCTAAAAGGAGACGATTTGAACAAACTTGCTCGTGGCGTTGTTGAAATAACGTCAAAGCATGGTTAAAAGTCAATTTCCGACGAAACTCGCCGATTTCACGGAATTGACGATTTCTAAGCTCAGGATTGATCGAAATGATGGAAATAGCCCTAAATCGTGTGATTTACAGGATTTGGAAAAAAACTGACTATTCTAGAACAGCCGAATTGACAATTTGGCGCTTAAAGCCCCATTAGGTTTATTTTGCTGAAAGGACATGATTTGAACAAAATTTCTCGTAACGTTGTTGAAATAACGTCAAAGCATGGTTAACGGTCAATTTCCGACGAAATCG